>NC_079443.1:36044899-36344899 GCF_903798145.1 Danio aesculapii
GTTTAACAGAATTAAGAAACTAATAAAGGTTTGAAACAAATAAAAAGTGCATAAATGATGACAGAATTAACGTTTTTGAGTGAATTATCTCTTTAAGCCTATAAGAATGCCCATCAAATGAAAGTTTAGTTTAAGTTATGAAAGAGAAAAAATACCTGTATGTTTTATATATGTATGTATTTATAAAATGTGATATAGCTACTTTAGGGATGTAAAATATTGGAAAAATCTGATATTGCAATATTAAATTTTTCTGTGATAAATATGGCAATATTAATACCGTTTGACAAGATAATTTAAATAGCACTATTTGATAGTTTTCTGGGGAGTATAACAGTATTCATGTACAGAAACTAAAAAACCGCAATAGAAAAAAAACATGTTTTTCTTACTTTTTGTCTTTGTTTCCGGTCCAAATATCAAAAAATTCTTAGAGCAAGTATAAATATTGTTTTGTTTTCACCATCAGGAGAAATAAGTCACAATTAAGACATTTTGCTTAAATTTTCTAAATGATCTGCCAGTAGGGGTAAGTGAAATAATCTGGTTTTTCACTTTGAAATGAAGATATTTGGACTAGAAACAAGACAAAAATTCTAAGTAATTCAAAGTTTTTTTTTTTTTTTTTTGCATGAATCATTTAAATTCTATACAAATACAGTGATTAAATATAATTCTGTAGCTCCTGCTGAACTATAATTCAGACTCAACATCTTTGCGATGTGATTATTGAAATGAGCACATTGCAATATTGATGCTAAACGATATATTGAGCAGCCTTAGTTACTATGCAAGTAAGAGCATGATCATTAGCATGTGAGCCTGATGGAAAATGTGATATTAATTTTATGCAGCAGTTTCACAAACACAATTGCATTTTAACTACAAAATTGTCTGTTTAATATGTTTTGTCAATGAAAAAAGTTACAAAGTCAGTGCAAAACATGATCATCCTTCCATTCAGCCCCTTGTTTTGTTGTCGTTTTTTATTAAATAAATCAGCCACTTTGGGTGAATGATTCAAAAAAATCTGTCATTAAGACAGAGACTATCCACCTATTAGAAGTTTCAATGTCATATTTATTTAATGTCATATGTATAGGCTGATAGCCAGATACACTACCTGACAAAAGTCTTGTCGGCAATCCAAGTTTTAGGAACAACAAATAATAACTTGACTTCTAGTTGATCATTTGGTATCAAAAGTGGCTTATATAAAAGTCAAAGGCCTCTAGATTACCCTTATTTTACCTATATAAAATATGACCATGCCTTGATATTAATTATTTAGTTAGGACAGTAAGATCTGACTTTACTTAGACAAAAATCTTCTCACTTAACAGAATGTAATGTACAGTATAGAATATAAAGGCATGGTCTTCATTGCCTCCTCCATCTTACCCAAGACATGCTCAATAATGTTTGTTTCTGGTAACTGGGCTGGCCAATCCTGGAGTACCTTGACCTTCTTTGCTTTCAGGAACTTTGATGTGAAGGCTGAAGTATGAGTGCTATCCTGCTGAAGAATTTGCCCTCTTCTGTGGCTTGTATTGTAACGGGCAGCACAAATGTCTTGATACCTCAGGCTGTTGATGTTGCCATCCACTCTGCAGATCTCTCGCACGTCCCCATACTGACTGTAACCCCAAACCATGATTTTTCCTTCATCAAACTTGACTGATTTATGTGAGAATCTTGGGTCCATGTGGGTTCCAATAGGTCTTCTGCAGTATTTGTGATGATTGGGATGCAGTTCAACAGAGGATTCATCAGAAAAATCTACCTTCTGCCATTTTTCCAAATGATCAACTAGAAGTCAAGCTATTATTTATTGCTCTTACAACTGGGATCAACGACAAGACTTTTGTCAGGTAGTGTAGATAAACAGTCAGACTCTGGTAATCTGTTTTTCCTTCTATCTATCTTTTAATCAAAGAGCTTGGTGGTTAAAGCGCAATAAAACATCTCTCTGCTGTACGGCAGTTTAAAAACAGAACACTGTAATTACACTGACCGCAGTACAGTAGTTAGCTCTTTAGGAAACCCATGTGTAAGACAGCTCATTGCAGTAGTTAAGATCATTCTGTATGCAGAATAAAAGCTATAGATGTACATTTATAATGGAATTACCATGGTGCTCAAACTGCTTTAACACCGACATCCACTGAGCCACTGGTGAAAGCTAATCATCTGCGAATATCAATCTCCCGAAATAGTGTCTCAGTCAGGTTGTCATAGCAGCTCAGGATCCACATTAATGCATCTATCTAAATGAAATGTGCAGCTTTCAAGAGTCATTCAGCTCTGGCTTAATCTTGAAGGCTGTCAAAATCAATGAAGTAGCTTTTGTAGCGCTCAAAAACATAATTTAAAACCGACCGTGTTTACATGTTCCAGTGACATTCCCCAGTCAAACAAAGAAAGGCCTTTTTCAGATGGAGGCTGACTGAAAACAGATTTAGTAATTACAAGCAAGCTAAAGCAAAGGACCTTTCAGGCAAAATGACTTGTGTGTGGTTATAGTGACCAGTAAAGAGGTGACAGCGCAAACTGTCAAAGATTGTTTTGGCACAGTACCTACAAGCGGCACCTATAATGAAAAAAGCCAGAGGGGCTTATTTCTTGTACCAGCCAGAGAGAAAATAATGACTTACAAAAGGTCAGATTTTAGTACTTGAAATTTTCAGCACTTGACATGCTTAAGACTTACTAATTAATTCTGAAGACCCAAATTAACTATGAATTCAGTCAATGTTTTAGAACAATAGTAAAGCTAGCACACATGAACTAAGACCCACAAACTTGATTCCATTCAGCTGTAGTGAATCAATACTAAAGTGAAAACCAACTACAGTGGGTCAATCTTTTTCTTTATTGCTGATGTCTTATGTAATAACAATACTGACCGAAAGGGATTGAGCTGTGATCCAGTTAATATATATACACATATATTTATTGATTCTGAAAATGCTTTGGGAATATTAGTTACAAGACTTTTCACCCCAAAATAAAAAATATGGTTAATTTACTCAATCAAATCCAAGATTCAGGTGAATTTTGTTCATCGAGAGAAAATTAAAGAAGATTCTTGGTCCATGGTGATTCATGAGATGTGTGTGTGTATATATATATATATATATATATATATATATATATATATATATATATATATATATATATATATATATATATATATACATTCCATACATAGTGAAAACTAAATATATAATCCAGATGATACTTTTCGAAGCAAAAGGATTGGTCTGTGCAAGAAACTGAAGATTATTTAAAACATTATTACTACAGCATAGGCAAACAATTCAGGTTCACCATAGTCTGAAGCATGAGCTTCTCAAACAATATTGTATGATATGAGATCACATTGATCCTGTTTGTTTGAAACTTTTTTATTTAGGTTTCCAGTCATTTTTATATTACTAGTGGTTACTAGGCATCCAAATATGAGTTAAATTTGTCAAACAATACAATCCATGCTTCATTGTAAACAGAAGAATTTGCTCAGACTCATACTTAGAAGAGTTTGCAGAGGCTGTAAATTAAATGTATTAATGTTGAAAATAACTTTTAGTTTCTTGAAGCGCCTGATTGCTTTGCATTATAAAACCCCAATTTATTGTCAGGAGCCTCAGGCATTCATTGTGTTTTGCCAATTTTTTTATCATCTCACAAGTGCTTGTAGCAGATGACCTATTAATCACCAATGGCTATGGTTTCAGATAAAAATCTGTAATCTTCTCTGATGTTCTACTGAAGAAAAAACCCTCACATCTTGGACCAGAGGGTGAGAAGGCTAAATTAATAGCAAATTTTAAGTTGAACTTTCTCTTTTCCCTACTATAAACAATCTTTGCTATCATTGATATAACATTATGATCTGAATCCTAACAAAACGACCATAATAAAATTATATTGTAATAAAACAAAATAGTTTATATTTGCTAGCCTGCCATTTTTCTAGTTGGATTCAATGTCACATCCCCTGTCATTATTTGCACTCTGATATACTGGTTTTACAATATTTTAAGATAACACAACACTCTATTTACATGTAGCACTAAGATTATGAAATGCATAGAATAAAAAAAAATCTCTTATGTGTAAAACATGAGTTAATAAAGACTTATATTCTTCACATGGAAATACCAACGTTAAAATAAACAGCATACGCATAAACAGTGTCTGTTAGAGGGTGCGAGAAGCACCTTGAATGCATCCAGGACAGATTTCTGCCTTTACGGCGTTTGGATTAAAAAAAATGAAACGCCGCAGTTCACTGACGCCATCTTGCTTCTGTCAGCTAACATCTTTTTTGATATTCCACACAAAATCATTCCTTCACGAACCAGCCCCTCATTATTTAGTCATTTAAAAACATCGACTTAACATAACAAAACAAACCCACCATTAAACACTAGTGTGAATAATAAATGCGCAAAAGGCTCCGCAGAGGAATGAGCGTTTTCTTCTGATGCTCGACTGGTTGAGGGCCGTCGGATTGCTGCCACAGCATTTAATCGCTCAATACGGAGCTCTGCAATCTTGCAGACCACCCAGCATTTTTATATGCTTATCATTTGTGTAGTTCTACAAAACGTCTACATCCCAGTCGGCGAAGAAAATTGCGTTTTCTTTTACACTCCCCCGTGACAAAGGGCTGTCAGTCACTGATGTTTACATGATTTCGCCAGCCGCATCTGCATGGCATGAGTTCATATTCCTCTGGAAAACATTTATTTGCTGTTATATAAAACGCATCACACCCGTAAGGTTACAGTAGCATAAAGTCGCCATATCAGCATTTCCAGTGGAAAACAATTGTGTGCAAACGTCCATCGAATGCGAATCACTTTCTGATAAGAAGCTGTGCAAATGACTTTCAGATATTAAAGCAAATCAGTGTATTATATTTCGAAAGACGCCAGAATAAGGCATGCATTTCAGTGATATCAGTGTATCACTTTCACGCTCTACACTATGCCCAATACTATTAGTGTAAAGCAGCCTGCACCAGAAGCCTCCACCCAACACTAACCGATTTAAAACTCACACGTCCCAAATATAAATATATATATATATTGCAATATAAAAAGCGATCATCTTGCAAGTGCCAATCATGCAGCGCCCAAAATGTCTGTCTGCATCCGTGTCATGCGTTTTCCCTTCACTCCCAGGCCGCCCTTTAAAGTATGGAGGAGAACCAAGCTCCTTCTCCATTACACAATCATTCTTACCTCGATGGCGAGGGACAAAGTCGTCAGCATTAACAGCAGGAATACCGTGCGGTCCATACCCATGGCTGTGTTCCCAAGCGCAGCACGTCCTGGTGGATATATATCCTGAGCGGATCAGGGTTTTTCTGTCGCGATTTTCTGCTTCGTGTGCCCCTATCGTGTGGTTGTGCTTTGTGAGAATGCGCGACTGCACACAGCTGCTCCAGGGAAAGTCAGCTGACCACACGTCTGGAAGTGGAGGAGAATGGACTCGGAGATTGGAGGTGGTCAGCGAGTAAACCGCACAGTTTGACCATCACATCAAATCACTGGGATCAATAAATGCAGGCAGTTGCAAACCAGTACGGTGTGATAGCCTAATTTAAGTTAAAATGGTGATAAAAAAACAAGAAATAAACCAATGCATTTTAATTTCATGCGTGTAATCAATTATTGTTGCCTCAAGCAGCCCCTGACAAAAAAAAAATATATATTTTTAATTTGATCAAATTAATTATAATGATATTGATTGACATATGTCGTGAAGAATGGTACAACATTCAAGTAGCAAAAATCACTCAAAATGTTTGTATTAATTGTATGCAGTAGGGCTGCACAATATTGGAAAAAAATATTGCAATATTTTTTATTCAGCGATATAAATTCTGATATGAATACAATTTCATTAGATGAGTGGAAGAAATGTTTGTAAAGAATCTATAATTTTAGATTGATTGTGAAGATTCTGTAGAGGAGTGCATAAAATATGATAAACAATCTACAAGCATAGATAAATTCTACAAGCATAGATAAATAATGAAAAAGATACATATTAAATAAACAGCGTTTTATTGTTTTACTGAAGAGTCAAAATGTATTCAGGTATACAGTAATTGAAAAATAAAATATAAAATAATACGGCATAGTCTTTGTTTATAAACAATTCAATACAATTAATCATTATTAATTTGTCAAATTTACAAAAGGTACATTTTCTTATGTCTGAATGCTTTCAAAACCCTCATACAGTCACAGGCACTAAAAAACACTTGCAAAATGATCAATTATAATCTAGACTCAGCATTGCGTATACTTGCTATGTGACTGTTGCGAATTATCACAATGCAATATCGATCCTAAAACGATATTTCAAGAATTCACACACAATTATAAATAGCTTGTTTGGCATGCTGTCCCAGGAGAGAGCCCTGAGCACAGCAACGTTTTCAGAATGAGCCCATGTTGGAAAGATTAGTGAGTATGCTATGAAAATGAATCCACTTTAGTACAAGGCTGTCTGGAATATTCGATTTCGATTTGTCAGTTGCAACATTCCATAGTATGTTATCCTCAGATAACAATTGCTGAAACTTATAATACAGGCTCATCTGGGTAGTTCAAATAAATCCTGAAAATGATTTATTTATATATATATCAAATGTGAAATGTCAGAAGTCTCTGTGAGTGTATGCTGCCAATGAAATTTCCCTTACAGGGCCAAATAAACTAACTAACTAACTAACTTGACCATCAGTGACTACGATCACAACCATATACTTGTCTGTCATGCAGGAAAACTGTCTCATTTGGTTTTATTTTAAAGTATTGCCAACCAGACATTAAAAAAGCTAACTCGATTACAAGTTTAACACTCACTTTTCAAACCTTGATTGAATTCTCTCTGTATTTGGACTTTGAGAAGCCCTGGTGGTAATTCATTCATTAATTTTCATTCAGCTTAGTCCCCTATTTATCAGGGATCACCACAGCGAAATGAACCGCAAACTATTCCGGCATATGTTTTACGCAGTGGACACTGCAACCCAGCACTGGGAAACACCCAAACACTCGGACCACTTGGAGGAAACCCACGCGAACACGGGCAGAACATGCAAACTCCACACAGAAATGCCAACTGACCCCGTTGGGACTCAAACCAGCGACCTTCTTGCTGTGAGGCAACAGTGCTAACCGCTAAGCCTGCCCTGGTGGTTATGCATTTGTCTAACCCTGTCTAACAGGCAAAGCAATGCAACAGTATCTGACTGCAGACTTGCATATGCAAGCTGAGACACAATGATCTCAGACACAATGCACTTAATGGACCTAGTGATGTCACTGTGAGGGGTAGGGTTAGGTGTGTACATTAAAAGCATTGCATGCAGCTCAGCTTACATCTGCAGCCAGACCCTTTTCCAGCAATGAGTGTTTGGCGATTAGAACTGCAATGCAAGCTGTACAGCACAGCTCATGCATTAAAATCACACAGCAGGTTAAAAGAAAATAGCAGATTTAAAGTACAGACTATAGCACTAACAATATACTCAAGTAAAAGTACACACTTTTAAAAACTACTTAGTAAAGTACAATTCTTGAGAAAAAACTACTCAATTACAGTAATTTGAGTATTTTATAATTGGTTACTTTAAACCACTAGTCACAGCACACACACACACAGTCTGCTCCTGCACGAAGTTGATCATATATGAACCTCAGTCAACAAAACCTAAACCTATAAGATTAATGTGAATTCTACATATACAGTTGAAGTCAGAAATATTTGCCCCCCCCCCCCATTGAATTTTATTTTCTTTTTAAAATATTTCCCAAATGATATTTAACCGAGCAAGGAAATTTTCACAGTATGTCTGATAATATTTTTTCTTAAAGAAAGTCTTATATGTTTTATTTCGGCTAGAATAAAATGAGTTAAAACAATTTTTAATCAATTTAAAGGTCAATATTATTAGCCCCTTTAAGCTATATTTTTCCGATAGTCTACAGAACAAACCACTGTTATATAATAACTTGCCTGATTACCCTAACCTGCCTAATTAACCTTCCTAGTTAAGGCTTGAAATGTCACTTTAAGCTGTATAGAAGTGTCTTGAAAAATATCTGGTCAAATATTATTTACTGTCATCATGGCAAAGATAAAATAAATCAGTTATTACAAATAAGTTATTAAAACTATTATGTTTAGAAATGTTGAAAAAAATCTTCTCTCCGTTAAACAGAATTTGGGGAAAAAAAATAAATAGGGACTAATAATTGAGGGGGGCTAATAATTCTGACTTCAACTGTAGATGATTTAGGCTATTCTAAAGCAATTTGGAAGAGATTAGGTGGAGAAACAGTTTGACTCAGCATTACTATTAGACTGTGACATTCATAAGTGGTCAAATAGAGCTTTACCGAGCTCAACAGCTCTGAAAATCTTTGTTGGCTATTGTATAAATGGGGGAGGAGCTGCCTGATAAGTCCAACCCTGTCTTCCTGTTTCAGTTAAATTTACACCAACACACTGAATAACGCTGCATGTTTCGAAGCACTTCAGGGGACCTTTAACCATTCCAATATGGCAGATGGCTTTCTTACTGCACCCATAGAAACAGCTGCCAATGAGGCATCTAAATATAGGTGCGTTCATGCCTTATCAGAATTACTGTAATTACAAGATTCCGACTAGTGAAAAGCTTTCACATCCTTGTACAACTCATAATTACAACTTGTAAACTGGGAATTTTCAGTGAGCTCCTACTTATACCACCTGCCGGCACTCTGTTAGTCATTGATAGTGTTTTAAAGATTCAGTCAGAGAATGTAAACAACTGAGACTAGTAATGTGTTCTCATCTCAAAATCACCTATACTGAAAACGTAGCTTTTATAATTATGATTTATCATCTGCTATATAGGAACAGTGAACAGTCAACACCAGTTTGTGAACATTTAAAAAAAAGATGATTATGAGTTTTCAGCAGTAGTTATTGGCATGTATCAATATCTATATTAGCGATAGGCTTCGGCACATGATTTAGCCAAAATAACAAAATACAACACAAAGACATTAGTTTGCATAGCATTAAAAACTCACCATAGTTTAAAAACCTGTAATATTAATACACATGAATACACAAAACAAAACATTCTCACTATCAAAGTTATCCTATTTCATTCATAAAATTAAATCTCTGCTTTTTACCTTGCAAGTAACATACGTTACCTGACAAAAGTCTTGTCCAAGTTTTGGGAACAACAAATAATAACTTGACTTCTAGTTGATCATTTGGTATCAGAATTGGCTTATTTGAAAAGCAATGGCCTCTAAATTACGCTTATTTTACCAAAATAAAATATGATCATGCCTTGATTTGTAGTTATTTGATTAGGACAGTAAGGTCTGACTTTACTTGGACAAACATTTTCTCACTTAACAGAAATAATGTACAGTATAGAATATAAAGTCATGGTGGAGAGGAAAAAATAATTAATATTGTGTATTACTCCCATGAGCTTGGACGACGACATCCATACATCTCTACAATGACTCAAATAACTTATTAATAAAGTCACCTGGAATGGCAAAGAAAAGTGTTCTTGCAAGACTCCCAGAGTTCATCAAGATTCTTTAGATTCATCTTCAAGGCCTCCTTCTTCATCCTACCCCAGACATGCTCAATAATGTTCATGTCTGGTGAGTGGGATGGCCAATCCTGGCGCACTTTGACCTTCTTTATTTTCTATATTTTCTTTATTTAACTTTGATGTAAAGGCTGAAGTAGAACAATTTGTCATCTCCTGTGGTTTGTAATGTAATGGACAGCACAAATGTCTTTATACCTCAGGCTGTTGATGTTGCCATCAACTCTGCAGATCTTTCGCACGCCCCCATACTAAATGTAACCCTAAACCATGGTTTTTCCTTCAACAAACTTTGATTTCACAAACTGATTTCTGTAAGAATCTTGGGTTCATGCGGGTTCCAATATGTCTTGCAGTATTTGTGATGATTAGGATGCAGTTCAATAGATAATTCCTAGGAAAAATTTACCTTCTGCCACTTTTCCAAATGATCAACTAGAAGTCAAGTTATTATTTGTTGCTCAATAACTACTTAATTAAAATGAGTTAAAATAACAATACTTTTTATTGGGATAACTTAACTGTTTTTTTTGCTTAATCGACAAAAATTTCTAAAAACAATTAGGTTAACTTAATTGATTTTTGTTGGGACAACATGAAGTACATAGAACCCAGCATTTGTTTAAATCTACAGTTTAAATGCACAGTTATGAACCAAAGCAACACAAATAATGATGCAATAAGGCAATTGCAATTAGCTATGATTCAATTTGGCACATGTAAGGATAAAATGATGAAGTCATTTTATAATATTGTTTGCAAACCTCACATCATCACTGTTCATTCATTTCTACATTTATTTACTGTAACATATACTTCTTTACTTATTAAAATAAAAGAAACTGGTACAATCAACAAGGTTATTTTTGCCCTATGGTATATTTTGTAGACTCTATTACAACAGGCAGAGTCAAGGCTATTCAAGTTACCCAAAATGTGGCCTTGTGGTTGTAAGATGTGAATGTATGAGTAAATAAAGTCAAATTGAAAAGCCAAGGTTACTTGAAGCCCTTGAGCGCCATCTAACGGACGCAATGCATTAATTCACTCACTCACTAAACATTTAGATTTATTTTGTCCACTCTGAATAGATTTTCTTTGTACAGCAAAAAAAAAAAAAAAAAAAAAAAAAAAAACAAAAACATATATATATATATATATATATATATATATATATATATATATATATATATATATATATATGTAGAAAAATAGAAATAAATAATAATAATTAGAAAATACCTAAGATCTTTAAGGCTGTCAAGAAAATAAGAACTTAAAAGCATAGTTCACCCAAAAATGATAATACACTCACTTTTCTCACCCTCAAGTGGTTCCAAACACTTATGAGTTTTTTTATTCTGTTGAACACAAAATATTTTGAAAAGAAGAAGCTGAAAACCAAATTAATGGTTACAGTTTTTCAGTTTTTTTCATTACACAAATGCAAATGCAAACGGAAATAAGGCTTTTCATTTCCTTTTTTAAGAACTTGTGATTTTTTAGCAGAACCTACTTTGAATATAACTATCCTCTATGGCTGACAATGATCCTGGCAGCACTGGCACTTCCGATGAGCATCATGAGTAAGTATTTATGATATGTTTCATAAGCTAGTGTCAAACTGCAAAAACAAAACAAAAAACAAACAATCAAAAAAAAAAAAAAAAAAAAAAAAAACGAGCTCTACTCACTGAAAGTAAATGAATAACATTGTTATACACACTGTAAGAAATTATATGATCACTAAGTCATGACAACATATGTTTTTAGTTCAGTGTAACTTGTTAAACTAAGTTAATCATGTTCTAAGTTACGTTAATCTTGTCTAAAAGTTACGCAAGCTGTTTTAAGTCAGTTTAACATAATATAAGTTCAATTTGATTCATCTTAAAAATTTAAGGCAACCTGTATTTTTTGCAGTGCAGTAATGGTACATTTGATAAATATACAGTATGTAAATTTAAAACTTAATCTTCAAATTTCAGAAGACAAAAGTATGCAAAATGTTTTTTATTTTGCCATGGTAGATATTGCTGTTGTAGGACAAAATAAGATTAGATTTAATGGACAGAAGGCACTTTTGCCATGCTGCTGTCCTAACAGCTTTACAGAGCTGATATAACAAAAAGGTCAGAGCTTTGAGCTTAAACCACAAGACAAAATCAGCATAGATCATTCCTATGAGAACAGGATGCAAATCCTGAACAACTGCTTCCTGCTGCTTCACAATTTTTTTTTTTAAACAGATGCAGGATTGTACACGTGTTATGTCCTGGTCAAAACTGGCACCAGGTTGTGTCTGGAAAAAATAATGAATTGCAAGTTAATTTAATAATTTAGTCATTTAAATTAAATTTAGGAATTAAGGACTAAGCCTATAATCCAATAGCAGGGTTTCTGCAGGTTTCTTTACGTCAAATTTAAGACTTTTAAGAGCTTTTTAAGACCATTATGAATGAAATTTTAGACTTATACAGGGTTACACACTAAGGATTTTTTTCTAATGGCCTGGTTACTTCAGTAAATAGTTTTTATATTAATGGAAGATCATGTAAAGGGATGTGTTGTTAGTTTTTAGATGGATTATTGGTGGTTGGGTAGCTTTACTTGGACAAAATTAAGAGCTGTTTAACTTGATCTAAGACCTACAACAAAATATTTAAGTGTATTTAAGACTTTTTAATGCCTAAAATTTGGTTTTTGAAATCCTCGTGGACACCCTGAATAAACCGTTACAATATTTGCATTTTATCCATCAGCATTTATAAGCTACACGGTGAAACCAATATGAAGGATTGAAACATTAACCTCAACTTTGAATACAAACGAGCATTACACTTCACCTGCAATACAGCCAATCTGTCAATAAACTTTTAATCCACAACAACTATAAAAAAGTAAGCCACAAGTGAAAGTATTAATGGAATGAACCTCTAGCGCCATCTCATGGACAAAAACAACAGTAAAATTCAGCAAAACCTGAATTTTTATCTCACCTTGCTATAACTTGCTCCTCAAAATAGTAAACAAGTAAGACAGTCATGTGCAGATGCAGGTGCAGTCACCTGTAGGATTATAGGTCACATTTGGGTAACTGACAACATCTATAAAACAGAGAAGTCAGTCACACCCCCGTGGTTCTGCGGTGTTTGTGAGTGGGATGATGCGTAGGCGCGTCTTAAATGAGAACCTACACGAATGTGTGATCCATTCATTTCACTTCCCTGAGAGCGATCGGTTGCGTGAGGAGCTTCTGCAAGAGGATAGCTATATAAGGCAAAGGTCAGCATGACATTATGCTTTTACTTTTTTATTATAGCCTATTTGTCTTATACTTATGAGTACACTTTACAATAAGCTTCCATTAGTTAAAGTTAGTAAATGTAAATAACTTCCGTTATTAATGAGCAATAAATTAACAAAAATAATGATAAAACATGGTCATTGTAATTAAACTATGATACAATTTGGCACATTTAAGGATCAAAATGATGATGTAACTTTATAACATTGTTTGCAATTATAGACAATATATTTGTAACACGATTTCCGTTAGTTACTGAACATAAAGTTGATCATTGATAGTTCATTTAAACTCATAATGCATTAACTATTTTTAACAAGCACAACTTTGGATTTTAATAATGCATTAGATAATTGGTAAACTTCGATTAACAATTGCTGTACAAGTATTGTTCATTCTTAGTTCATGACATAGTAAATACACTAACGGAACATTATTGTAAAGCGTCACTTACTATACGTTTATTGCGTTTAATATATTCGTATTTTTAACAAATTCAGGCATGCAGTTAAAAGTTTTAGTGACAAGCAATTTTTCGTGTTAGAGACTCGTTTGTTTCTCGGAGCACGCATACAGGACATTCCAGAGCCAGGATAAGTTTTCTTTTGGGGGGAGGAGGTTGACTTGAGGGGAAATTCGCTGATTTCTAACAGTTTTTTTTACTACAGTTACAACGTGTACGCACCTTTGGTATCATGTATTACAACCATAAAACTATGCACCTCAGTCGAGCTTGTATTGGTTTGTTTGCGGACTTGGGAATTTCCAACTACACAAATATTTCAAAACCTGATTCTCTCTCCCACAGGACAAGCAAGATGATTCTGATATTGCTGACACTTCTGCCATTCACGAGTGAGTGTTTACAGAATGCTTTTGGACCAGAAAATCTTGATTTTAGTTTTATAATAGCTCTAGTCATGTGCGATTATGCACGTGTGACTTTCATTTAATATGTTAAAATTCAAGATATGAAGTAGCCTAAACAAGTTTCTTGCGTTGATTTAGAGCAGTTGTGCCACAACTTTTTCTCATATTTTTGATAGCCGTGGGCCGAAGACAAATACCCAGCAGGCATTTTATGTTTTTAAAAGATGTCTTATAGATGTCCAATAGACGTCTAAACATAGTCGTCTTGGTCAAAACAAGGCTAAATTTGGGCTGTCAGTGAAAATCTAATAGACGTCTAAGAATAGGCCAAAACCAGTCATCAAATAAACAGAAATGAATGACTACATATAAAGTCTGTCTAATCTGTCTATTTGACAACTAGTCTAGTTTTGAGTTCTTCTTAGATGTCTAGATTTTCACTGACAGCCCAAGTTTAACCTTGTTTTAGCGAAGCTGTTTATGTTTAGATGTCTATTAGATGTCTATTAAACACAAAATTGTTCGCTGGGTATACCAAAACTATTTTACATTAAAGTTGCCATGGGTAATTTCCTAATTTACTTCTTCATATTTTGAAATAAATAGAAAACTTTATTTTGAATCGGATTACCTAAAGCAGTATAACGTTTTTAATATAACTATTGCAATAAAAACATAAACAATCCCATTTAAGTCACTGTGGAGTTCAATGTGGAATACATTAGTCAAGCAGAATCTGCCTTTGCCTTTATTTCCTCATCAAAATCACCTATCCGTCGAATGACAGTTTGAACATTTGAAACTAAATCTGATTAATTGACACAATTTAAATCGAAACGTTTAATTTCAGTTACCTTTTTGGTAGCTTAACAATAAAACAAACAAACAAAGAGTTACATTAAATTTGAAACGACAATCTCTAAACCATCCCTATCAATATCTCTCTCCTCTCAAATAGCGGGCCCTAGTTTGGGAATCTCTGCTTCACATAACCATGTTTTGAAATGTTTACACGTGCAGTTGACCAGTTTTGGAACCTACAACAAAGATTTTCAGGAATTTGAAAATGAAATTTGTTTTGAGCATTGTCTGTTACTTTTCTTGTAGGTGGCTCTGCCATTGAAGAAATGACTGGCTATATTCAAGAGGATATACTTTTACCTTGTAATTGCTCAGGAGACCTTAAAGACCTGGTGTGGCAGAGAGAACTAAGAGTGGTGAATGTTTATCCAGAAGATAAAAGCAACATTGACCCTTCATACTTGGGTAGAACAGAGCTCTTCCTGAAGAACCAGAAGAAAAACTGTTCTCTGTTGCTCCTAAACATTTCTGTGGAGGACACAGGAGTTTATACCTGTTATCGCATAATCAGTGTTGACACTGGTGTTTCAACAATGAGCCAATTTCAAGTTAATCTAACAGGTGAGTTTGAATCGACATTTACATGTTTAATTTTTTTACAGAACATATCAGTATGTCGTCACTTGAACGGAAACAGCAAGCTGCTTCCTGTTGCATACTGTAGCTTCAGCGTGCTTCCCTTTTCCAAGTCTGCTTAGCTGTTATCTATTAGGATTGGTTTAGATGATTACGTGTAACATCATGAAAGGTCGAGTAAAAGCAGAACAACCAAAGGAAGCTGCCACTGCAGCAGAACCGAAATTTATAACCAGCTGAGAATAGCCTCACAATATTAAAAACATCTCATTGACATCATAACAGTGCCAACAGCAATCATGAAATAGCTTATCTATAGAATGATATCAGAGACTCAAGAACATAACACAGCATTTGCCTCATGTTAAAGTACAAATCATGCTATAATCTCAGAACTGGGGTTACAAATGCTCAGATTTTTTTTTTTTTTTTTTTTACACCTGAGGTGTTCTTTTTTGAGCACTTTATTATGTACAGATTAGGTTTGTACAGGTATTGATGTCACTAATGTCTCATATAATGTTATTGTCTTTTACCAGTGTCTGAAAAGCCCTTTGGACTAGGTCACCAGATTAAACCTGCAGATGAATCTAGTACAGCTGTCTCTATTAGTGTTCCCATACTAGTCATGGCTGCATTATTGGCTGCTGTGCTGCTGGTCCTACTGTTCAGAAGACGACATCGGAGAAACAATGTAAGCAGTTATCATTACACATATGCTTATTATTTATTTTGAGCATTCATTAATTGACAAAAGAGATCATAGAAAATAGACTAACATGTAAGATGGATTTGTAGCTGAATGCCTGTATGCTATTTGGGAAACATGCACTTCTGTAAAACCCAAAAAAGGTAAGGTAACTCAAATCGTTTGAGGAAACCGATTGCAGCAAAGCATTTAATTTCAAAAACTAATCCTATGAGTACTGTGAACATAATCCATTTGGGTAAACAAAGCAATTTGAGCACAGTAAAACCAAATAAATGACGAGAACTCAAACCAACTGAGTACTGTAAAACTCAATTAGTTAAGGCAACTCAAACTGTTTGAGGAAACCGATTGCAACAAACCATTTGAGCTAAAAACTAATCTATATGAGTACTGTGAACTTACTCCATTTAAGTTGAAGTAATGAGGTATCTCATTAACTCAATACCTTCAACACTGAATTCAAAACTCTTTTCAAATGCGTAGAATTAACTTTCAGTCAATTCTGAGTTAACTACACTCATTTCATTTAATAAAGTTGACTTTTGCGTTTTACAGTGTACAGATGTGTTTGATTGCAATGCATCTTACTGCTTATGTAGAAACTCAAGGCATACGTGTCATTTTTGATGAACTGAAAACAGATTAACATTTAAATGTGCTTTGAGACACCCGTCACACAATAATTAGTCTAATAATTAAATCTAATTATGTGACTTTGAATTATAGTATTTGAGTTTGAGGAAATACTTTTTTTAAAACACATTAAAACCCAACAGTCAACTTTATCAAATGAAATGAGTGTAGTTAACTCAAAATTGACTAAAAGTTAATTCTACGCATTTGAAAAGAGTTCAACTCAGTGTTGAAGGTAATGAGTTATTTAAATACCTCATTACTTCAACTTAAATGGAGAAAGTTCACAGTACTCAAATAGATTAGTTTTTTTTACTCAAATGGTTTGTATCAATCGGTTTCCTCAAACGGTTTGAGTTGCCTTAACTTAATGGTTTTACAGTATATTCATTTAGAAAATTTACAGGTAAAAATCAGGTCCATTAATTACTATGAGGAACACATTTGTTAAAGTAATGACTAATTTTGTTATCATTGCTTAATAAATATACAGCTGTTCAAAGTTCATAATAGCTCAGGGTCATTTTAAATTTTGACATTAAGAATAATACATTTTTTATTAGTATTTTTCATGCTAAAGATTGGAAATTTATTGTAAAGTGTATTTTTTTAAAGTAATTTAAAGAAAAATAAACCTAAAGTTACTAAAGTTAAAAGTATAATGTCTAATTATTAATATATTCTAGGCAAGAGGAAATCTACACCATTTGTTCACCGTAGTCACATAATTTTAGGGCACAAGTTGTTTACAAAAAGCCTGACTGCAATTTTTTTCTTGTTTAATACAGGACACTTATGTACCAGCCCCAGATCAAATGTTAGAAGAAGCGTGACCTGGCATGGAAGTATAATGGACTAAGTTGTAAATGTGGGATTCTTTACCACAACATGAACAGTATGAGGCCTGAGGCATGAATATATGCCTTTAAATATGGGCATTACGAAGTGGTGGATACTGTGTCGAGACGACCGTCGTAATGTCTTCAGTTGTAGCACTGTTACTTGACTACCACTGAATTGTGAATACACTGTGAATATTGTAAGCATTACAGTTTTGTAAATTGGAAAGATTCTTCTTGTAGGAATCGTCTTTATTCATTCTTTGAAGAACGGAAGGAACAGGTGGAGGATGTGCAGATGAGGCAAATAGGTGGTCTTAGTTTTAGGCTTTTCAGATCACTTTGTTTATTATTCGTAACCATACTGCAGTCATTTATTAAGCACACATCATGTAAGCATCTTTACATTTACTCCTGTATAGGTTTTCATTTTGTGGAAGAAATTTATAGCACTCCCTATGGGAAATGTTTGCTTTTTTTACTGTATTTAATTTCATTTACTTTTAAATGAATTCTGTGCTTCAAACCTGCTGAGGCAATAAACTTTTCACATATATGTTTGTGCAGTGTGTTTTACATTAGTAAAGTTGTAATGCTTTTGGGGATAATAGCACACACAGTTATTGAAGTCAGTTTCCCTGACATGGGATTTTAGTCAAATTCCCCTCTCGGTCATCAGATTTGTTGTGCAATCTTGAGGGCTTAATCCTGTGCAGATTTCCAGCCGCATAGCTCACACAGAAGAATGAACTTTTGTTCCTCGTCTAAAAACTCCACTACTTTCCACTAGATTGCTTTCGGTTTCAGTATTATGACTTTGCTACACACGTTTTGGATAAAGATTGCGCCATAAGTCAACATATCACACACCCATCAGGGCTTTCGCACTCTCACTCAAAGGAACACTCCACTTTTTTTGTGTAAAAATATTCTAATTTTAAAACTCATCTAGGTTTAAACAGTTGAGTTTAACATTTTTTAATCCATTCACCTGATCTGCAGGTCTTTCAGAAGCACTTTTAGTTTGGTTTAGCTTAGCATAGATTATTGAATTGGATTAGGTTAGTAGCATTAGAGATGTCCCATTCAGGTTTTGTTTCGCAGAGTACGAGTCATTAGATTTTGAGTATCTACCGATACCCGTTCCGATACTTCTATAATACATAAAAAATAGAGTAAAGAAACAGATCCAGGATGTTCTTTATTTTTCATTTTATTAAAAAATTTAACAACTGTGTGACATAACACTTCTGTGAGGTAGCTTCAACAATAAAGTAATAAATAACATCAATTCTTCACTTTTGGACTTTAATGCAACAGTAAATATATAAAAAAAATCTAATATAAAAACAAATAGCACCTCAACTTAAAATACCCCGCAGGCAATCCCAAGTTTACATATCTCACAGTTTTCTATTGCAGTGTTGTCGTCATCAACTTTAAAATACCTCCAGATGGCAGACATTCTCGCGCTTTCCGCTTTAAGCTGCTTCTGTGTTCTACTTTGTCGGTATTTAACCAATAGCATCTCTGCAACAAAGTGATGTCATGCCGCACGTGTTGCTGTTTCTGTAAGAAGTCGAACTCTGTGTCACTGCATAACTATTGATGTGGTAAAAAATAATGAGAATATATATAATATACATATATATTCGAGTCCTGATTGGGAGGTGAAGTCCGATTCCGAGTCTGAAACCACGTGATCGGGCCCAATTTCCAATCATGTGATCGGATCTGGACATCCCTAAGTAGCATATTGCACATAAAATGATTGAAGAGTTTTAATTTTTGTTTGTTGATAATTTAAAGCGTGATATTTCTGTAGTTAAATTGTATACGAAGACTTGTGGAAAATGAAAATTTGCTATTTTTTAGGCCACTTTGGCTAGAAACTCTGCTTTCATTTCAGTGCAATATTCAAAGAACTTTACCACAGTACCATAGCTTTAGCATTCCTGATGATATTGTGATATAGTGCCTGAAAATAATCCCCAGCACCAAGACCTACATGCACAACCATCTGTCTAAAGAGCATTGTTGGAATCCTGTAACCATTGATATCCATAGTAGGAAAAACATATGGTATGGAAGTAAATGGTTACAACATTCTTCAAAATATCTTCTCTTGTATTCAATAGAACAAAAACACTCAAACTAGTTTGGAACAAGTCAATGGTGAGCTGATGGCAGAATTTTCATTTTTGGGTGAACTATGTCTTTAATAATACATTTAGCAGCACACATACAGTTTTCAACATTCAAAGTGGATCAAAAAAGCTTTTTAAAATTGTTCTGAGACAAGAATGGGTGTTGTCCAATAGTTTTAGGACAACTTTGATGATCCACTTTAAATGTTTACTATTACATTTATTTTCCTTCAACTCAGTCCCTTCATTCATCAGGGGTTGCCACAGTGGAACGAAAAGCCAACTTACCCAGCATATGTTTGACACAGCGGATGCCCTTCAAGCTGCAACCCAGTACTGGGAAACACTCATACACTCTCACATTCACACACATACAATACAACCAATTTAGTTTATTCAATTCACCTATACCACAAGCCTTTGGACTGTGGGGGAAACCGGAGCACCCGGAGGAAACCCACGCCAACACGGGGAGAACATGCAAACAGGACTCGAACCAGCAACCTTCTTGTTGTGAGGCCACAGTGCTAACCACTGAGCCATAATACCGCTGATGACCAACACTAGAGACCGTATTGGCTGTCCTCCATACAACTGTCTGGAATTTCTAATAAATGTATAGGAGCTTGATTATCTGGTTCAGGTGTGTTTAATTACAGTAGGAGATAACAATGCAGGACAGCGGCCCACCAGGAACAGAAATGGACAATCCTTGCTTTCTGTAAATTGGTTGCCTGCTGTGTCCAATCAATGACACTGATAATACAAATATGCAAACAGGGATGTTAGCCCAGAGCTCAGGCATGTAATGTGAGAAACGGCAGTTTATGAGTAACTAGGATTACATGTTAAGCCGCAGTCACACTAGAGTTTGAGCTTGCAAAATTCTGTCAAACGGCACTGCGAAAAGGGACGGGATTAAACAAGAGGATTAGACATTGATTAAGTGAGCGATTGCTCTATATTTCTAATGTCTGTACAGTCACGTTTTGATCTTCTATTAGTCCCATGCAATCACGTGATTCACATGTTCAACAAGCTTAAACTTTGTAATGCAGCAAACTTGCTGCACGAGCTTGCATTTCCAGTCTGTTGCATTCGCGTGTGTATAAATAGAAGTCTATGGGGCGAAAAAAACAGTGTAACCCTGAGCAAGTATTTTGGGAATTTCCTCCTGAAACCCCCCTTAAATATATAAAAAAACAACAACATGGTTTGTTTGAGCAGTTTTACAACATTATGTAAATTAATTTTAGCATCCTTAGACTCACTTAAAAATAAATAGGAGACAGATTTAGATGAACCAATCTCTGATGATACACGGAATTTTCTCATCACCCATATTCCTCAGACATGCTGTAATACAATTCAAAATTGTTAATCGTTTGTACTGGTCTAAAGTCAGACTTTCTAAAATCAATGCTGACATATGCAATCAGTGTAGGCAGGCTCCTGCTACGCTGCCGCACATGTTCTCGACATTTCCAAAGCTTTACATGTACTGGATTAGCATTTTTGAGACCCTTTCTGAGGCATTTGAAGTGGTAGTAGAGCCATCACCATTTCTCGCGTTGTTTGGGATGGCCCCTTAGAACGCTCCTCTCAGCATGGGACAAATTAAAATATTAGCCTTTGGTTCTCTTCTGGCTAGGTGAATATTGTTAAAATAAAAAGACCCTATTACACCAACACATAATCACTGGATAAGAGAAGTGATGGCTCATCTTAAGTTGGAGAAAATAAGGCATTTTATCAAAAGGTCTGTTGAGACTTTTTTTAAGGTCTGGCAACCTTATTAACTCGAAAATGGACGCACACAACATGACAATATAAGAAAAAAGGAACTAGTGTCATATTTTTATGTCATGTTTTCATCTTTTATTTTTTTCCGTGGACATTTGACTATATATTGTTCCTAGAGTTCTGGAAAAGGGGTGTTTTGTTTTTGTTTTTGTTTGCTCTGTAGAACAATAAAAGTTGAACAATAAAGTTGAACATTGAACTTTTTGGTCAGACCCTGTGATTGCCATTTAATAGAGAGCTGTCTATTAGTAGTGAAACCAACTATTTTGATGACTGTATATTTAAATATTTTAACTAATAAACTATTTATTTAGAAACTTATACTGATAAGATTCCAATCCAGTCAGAGATGTGGGAATTAATTCGGCAACAGTGCATTTTGGATATTATCTAGCCTTTGAGTGTACATTAGTTGTACACACTTTACTGCGGTGCACTTTGGGATGATTTAAGTGCACTTCAGAATGTACACAATTGTTTCGGATGCCACTCCTACAAATGGCTGCTCCCTCAAATATGTGCTCTATTTAAGGCTATATGAGCAATTTTGGTTACAGCCAGTGTCTTGCATGTGTTATCATGCCTGTCTTTGGCCGAATTCCCTTCATAGGCCCTTAACCATCATGGCTTTCCAATCATTCCCATCCACCGAATTGGCTCTATCACTGTCTGTCCACTCCACCAATAGCTGGTGTGTGGTGATTGCACTGGCGCCGTTGTCCTGTGGCTGCCGTCGCATCATCCAAGAGGATGCTGCACACTGGTGGTGGTGTGGAGAGACCCCCCCTCATGATTGTAAAGCGCTTTGGGTGTATGGCCATACAAATTACATTACATCAAGAAATTATATACGATGAGTTAACAATCAAAATGCAGGTTAATTTTAACAGAACTTCTTAGATGGTTCCTTTTCATGGTTTGAAAGATGATTTACAGTCTATTCAAGATACATATTTTACCAAAGCATTTGCTCCCTGGGACTGAACTATTGCTGCACATATATAAACAAATATAATATAATACAAGATCTTCCAATCACGTAACACTAATAAATAATTGTATACATGTGCTCAAAGGAGTAGGAAGGAAAGTCAGAACTGGAAGGAAAGAAGAACTGAAAATATCTTGAAATAATGAGTATACTGGACAAATAATAGTAGTTTTGGATAGATTGCTGATGTAGATACCAAGAAAACAAGACAAACAACATACAAATAAGTCCTATAGTGGCGGCTCCTACAATACTTCATTGGCCGTTTCAAATGCCAGTAACTGATCTGCAGACGCAGTGTGCAGTTAATGAAGAGATGACATGAAAAGTAAAAAAGTGGCACAATACAGTATATGAGACACAAATATTGGGCACACTTTATTTCGATGGTCTGTTTGCTACATTGCATCTACATGTCAACAAATTCTCATTAGATGTAGACTGTTAGGTTGGGGTAAGGGTTAGTGTAAGTTGACATGTACTTGCAAAGTTTCTTATAGTCAGTTTAATGTCTGTTGAATGTCTGTATCAACAGATATTAAGCAGACAGTCTACTAATACTCAAGTGGACCATCAAAATAAAGCGATACCCAAATATTCAATAATACTCCAGTCTACACAGACTGGTCAAAAACTCCAGACTCCTGTTACATGGCAGCAGCAGGATCTATATGAAGAGTTTATTTGCAGAAACAGATAACTCTAACATTTTTTATAGATCATGTTTTATGCTCAATATGCATGAAGAGTACAACTGCAAAACACATGATTTATGGAAATGACTAAAACTGGAGATTTTAGTAGTTTTCAGAAATTATGTTTTTACATTAAGTATTGAAGATTTACATTTCAAAAAAACTACATTTATTGAACAAAAGAAATAAAATAATCTCATATATCACCCTTTTAAAATATAAGACTGTTAAGAGATTTCACTGGCCACGCGATGGATGGAAACACAATGAAAAGATAAAGTACTATTGCAACTCATTCCCTGCATTACATGGTTTTTACATAAAGAGACCATCTTCAAGACAAGACTTTCTGTATGAAATTTGTACAAAATTCATGCTAAAATGCAAAAGAAAGTCAGTTTAATGGTGAAGGGATTGATCGAACATGCCTAATGATTGAAGGTTTGCGAAGAAATGTCATGCTCTCTTGTAAAAGTATTTTGTAGTACTTTCAAA
Organism: Danio aesculapii; assembly: GCF_903798145.1. Taxonomy (NCBI): domain Eukaryota; kingdom Metazoa; phylum Chordata; class Actinopteri; order Cypriniformes; family Danionidae; genus Danio; species Danio aesculapii. Next base: position 36,068,484 of record NC_079443.1, read on the forward strand.
ATACAAAATACAGTATTTTGATACATGTGTGGCTGCTGTATTTTGTAGTTTATTTTGATACATGTAAAACTGAGGTATTTGGTGTTTTATTTTAAAATACATTTCAATGTGTTTTTCCCCATCCCTGTGTACAAGCATGACGAACTCAAATCTTAACAGTCAAAGGTTAATTGATGATCGTCATAGCAACCAACAAGCGACGGGAAACTGAGAACAAAGAAACTAGGTCAAACTACAGATGATAACACAAAGCCTAAACACAATACACAAATGTGAAGGAACTATTCGTTATCCCTTCTTAGCCTATTAAACAATATAAATATTTTAAATATTTATAATAAAAAGATTTACATTTTTACATTTGATATTTTAATATTGTTATGTTAATGTTACATTGTCCATCTAAAAATGCTAGATCTATTATTTATAAGTGTTGCTGTTGCTATTATAAATAAAAAAACGCAACATAATTGTAATCTGACGATACAATTTTACATTAAAATCAACTCTTTAACAGCTTTAATAAGCTGACTGAAATAACAGTTCATTTACAGTATTAAGAAAAGCGCCATAAATAAAATGGTATGTTTATATCAGCGCTGTTGCTATGACTGAGTCAACTGAATAAATATTGCTTCTGCATATAGGTTATCAAGCACATACACACATGCAATTAATTAGTATCTGTATCCGTTCTGTAAAGAGTGTTTCAGTAGTGAAAAGTCCTTTATAGTATTTTACGACCTTTTGTGATCATAACAAAACATTCAGATATATTCCGCTGTCATAAAATTTGGATTGTTCAAAACATTCTTTTATTACTAACATGCAGGAAGGCCTTGCATCCTGCTGGTTACTACGTATGTTATGGAGGAGTGTTTGTGAGGTTAACGATTATAAATTTCTGCTCCAGTTCACTGGACATGAATGGCCTCTTTCTGTTTATAATGAGGTCAGGAATTTACCCTGTTTTGACTGCATCATTACCGTAGATTAGTACTTCCTTAATGTTTCTTGCAAAATAAGATGATGCCTTCTCTTATTAATTAATTATCACATTATGGTCATACAGCCAGAAGCCTAGCCTACACATTAAAGTAATGGCTGTTTTTGAATCAAAGGCAGCAAAGGCAGATGTTTGAAGATTTGTGCCAAACTTGTAAAGCTCAGGTAACTTATTGCAGTCTCAAGTTTCTCATTAAAAACCATGTCTTCCCATGTTGTTGAAAGGAAGATTGAGGTGATAGTTCAACTGAATTCTTTTATTTACTTGTCTACATGCCATTTCAAGCCTGTGTAATTGTCTTTCATATTTAGTTACTGCAGAATGGTGGCTAAAATGTCACTTAAAACACCATAAAATATTATAGCAATAGTACAAATGACTTCAGATTTTTTAAAATCATTACATGTACACTCACCGGCCACTTTATTTGGTACATCTTACTAGTACCAGGTTGGTCCACCTTTTGCCTTCAGAACTGCCTTTATCCTTCATGGCATAGATTCAACAAGGTACTGGAAATATTCCTCAGAGATTTTGGTTCATATTGTTATTATAGCATCACGCAGTTACTGCAGATTTGTCAGCTGCAGATCCATGATGCGAATCTCCCTTTATACCACATCCCAAATTTGCTCTACTGGATTGACATCGGGTGACTGTGGAGGCCATTTGAGAACAGTGAACTCATTGTCAAGTTCAAGAAACCAGTCTTGGTTCGTGCTTTATGACATGGCACGTTATCCTGCGGGCCCAAAGTGTGCCAAGAAAATATCCCCCAGCACCATTACACCACCACCATCAGCCTGAACCGTTGATACAAGTTAGGATGGATCCATGCTTTCATGTTGTTGACGCCAAATTCTGACCCTACCATCTGAATGTTGCAGCAGAAATCGAGACTCATCAGACCAGGTAACGTTTTTCCCAATCTTCTATTGTTCAATTTTGGTGAGGCTGTGCAAATTGTAGCTTCAGTTTCCTGTTCTTAGCTGACAGGAGTGGCACCCGGAGTGGTCTTCTGCTAATGTAGCCCATCCGCCTCAAGGTTTGACATGTTGTGGGTTTAGAGATGATCTTTTACATACCTTGCTTGTAACAAGTGGTTATTTGAGTTACTGTTCCCTTTCTATCAGCTCGGACAAGTTGCGCCCACAGAATTGCTGCTCACTGGATATTTTCTCTTTTTCTGTAAACTCTAGAGATGGTTGTGCATGAAAATCCCAGTAGATCAGCAGTTTCTGAAATACTCAGACCAGCCCGTCTGGCACCAACAACCATGCCACGTTCAGTCACTTAAATCACATTTTCTTCCCCATTCTGATGCTCAGTTTGAACTGCAGCAGATCGTCTTGACAATGTCTACATGCCTAAATGCACTGAGATGCTGCCATGTGATTGGCTGATTAGAAATTTGTGAAAACAAGCATTTGGAAGGTGTACCTAATAAAGTGGCCAGTAGGTGTATATAGCTTTTATAGAATATTTTGTGAGAAACAGATTGAATCGCATTTCGAATTTTGAAATGCTACAAGGTGAGTAAATGAAGTAAGTGACGCTTTTATATACTGTACATTTACTAGTTACACATAAGGAAACAGCTTTTATCCATGTGTAATTTTTAGGAATGACAAACTGAAATGGGATGAAATGTGGAAACAATAAAAGCTACAACCATAATAATAATAAAAATCAAACATAAAACAAGCCATAAGTGGCCTCCAATCCTTTGTTTTCTCATAAGCCATATAAAAACAAAGGCATTGACCTTTTGGATCACTTTTATGAAACAATAGTTAATATTTGACAACTGTAAACCTGAGCGTACAAGATGACTGTACTATAAAATATTAAAACTCAATCTCTGTCTGGGAAATATCTGGAAGCAATATATTTTCTTCATACTAGGACAAAAACAGAGATTAAGGTCTAATAAGATCAATATTTGCACAGTTCTTTTAGTTTCACTTTTGTGAAATTAAACTTTCTGTCAAGCTATTTGAACACACTTCCTTGTAAAAAGAAAATATCTTTTTTTTTAAAGATAACAGTAATGGACATAACACATGTGCACCCGGCTAACGAAAGCACACAGGTCAGACAGTCCTCAAGGAAAAGCACTCTCTCTCTCTCCACTGTGTTGTCATGGAAAGTCCCATGCTGATGTCAGCAGAGTGGAACATTTTCATGTGATGATGTAATTACAAGTGAAATGCAAAAAACCTTTAATCAAACTCAAGTTTAAAATATGCGTAAATCAGTTTCGAATGATTTATATTTATATTTGTTTTCAACATATAAATTTTATTTTTGGTGAATTTAGTTAAACTCTGGAAAACAAAGATCTGATTCATATGATTTGTTGTATTGTACTGTTGTGCTATTGGGAATATCCTATTTTTGAGCTGGCTTTGTTATTGGCTATTCAGAACTTCTGCTAGCCAAAGCAATAATATATTGCCAAATTACCAAATTGCCAATGTCACTGCTTTAATTATATTTAAATAATTATTATTTATTATTATTTATATTATTATATACAAATTATATGTTTGTGTGGGTTTCCTCTGGGTTTGATGGATAAATATGAATTTGTAGCTAAAATGTTAGCAATGCCAAACAGCATTTCCTGTTGTTTACATCCTCGCTAAAACATACCATTAGCGCTAGAAACTCTGCATGTCATAGATCAATTTTAACAAATAAAAATACTTACAGGTTGTGGCTCACAATCCATAGCTTCTTCTATCATGGTTGGAGCTGCTCCTTCTTTGAGAAGTTTTTAGCCAAATCCAGCACTGAACTGGGAGAGATTCTAGAAGTTCCCCTTTGTCAAATGCTAGCTATATATTTAGCTATATATATTTTTTTTTATAATTCTCTGGAACATAATTAAAATTAAATTGTAAACACTTCTCTCTTTTTGCTGTGTCCTTTGGAAGCCCAAATACAGAAGTAGAACAAGCCCTGTGGAAATAGCAGCGTTTAGATGGCATCTTTCTGCTACATTAGCTTTCTCTGCGTTAAAGCACCTATGGCCACGCCCCTTCGCTGCGCAGGGTGTGTACGTGTGGTCAATGCACGTAACTTGAAGCGTTTGTGATCTCATTAACCTGGATGTATTTTTTTGTAGTCCTCAAATTCATTCACTGTAGGCTTTGCTTACATCAAGAGATGTTGTTTACATTCACACAGCTACATTACACATCAACTAAAGGTTAAAATATGATATCGTAGTGGACCACCCCTTTAATATTCTAACATTTAAATAAATTCTTTATTTTGTTTTAAATTCCACACAGTCCAGCTCATTCCAAGACGAAAGATTAATAATAAAAATACAGAATATTGGTAAAGTGATCAATTAGTGATCAATTACAAATAGTACAAAATTCAGCAGCTTGATTTCTGACTAAGACCAGGGCAAGAGAGCACATAACCCCTATTTAGAAAAATCTTCACTGGCTTTCTGTCAGTTTTCGAATTGATTTTAAAATCCTCATGCTTATGTACAAGTCCTTGAATAGTCTAGCACCACAATATTTATCTGAGCTTTTAATCCCATACACTTAGATGTGTTTTACGCTCGTCTGATGCTGGTCTTTTAACTGCTCAGTCAACGTGGCAAAAATCTACACTGTAAAACCCAAAAGATTAAGGTTACTCAAACTATTTGAGGAAACCGATAGCAACAAACCATTTAAGTTCAAAAACTAATCCTAATGAGTACTGTGAACTTTATCCATTTGAGTAAATGAAGCAATTTGAGCACAGTAAAACCTAATAAATGAAGAGAACTTGAACCAACTGAGTACTGTAAAACCCAATAAGTTAAGGCAACTCAAACTGTTTGAGGAAACCGATTGCAACAAACCATTTGAGTTAAAAACTAATCTATATGAGTACTGTGAACTTACTCCATTTAAGTTGAAGTAATGGGGTATTTAATTAACTCATTACCTTCAACACTGAGTTCAAAACTCTTTTCAAATGAGTAGAAATAACTATAATACCATAATATTTTGAGTTAACTACACTCATTTCATTTGATAAAGTTGACTGTTGGGAGTGTATGGGAGTATTTACAGTGTATGGGAGACCTCTTCATTGGCACCTAAATTGTGGAACTTTTTAGCCTGTTCACACCGGGACGATTTTTGCTAGCATTTTCTGTCGATGTTTGACACTTCGTGACTAAATAAAGGGCGCCAATGTGATTGTGCACACCAATGTGCAAAATGCCAGGCGTAAAGAAATGCCTCGTGCTCGTTTTTTCCTCCACCAATCAGATTGGCACTTTTGTTTACGTGCACAGAGCTGCTCAAGTTACTGTAAACAGCACTTGGGAGGCTGTCAATGTGAGCACAAATTTAAGAAGATGCCCAGAGGCGATATGAACGTGGAGCTGCTTATTGCACTGGTGAACAATAATCATTTCTTCATCGCTGGAGCTGGAGCTGCTACTTGAACCATCCATGCTTGTTCGAATCACCAGTAACTTTAACAACAAGTATGTCAACTTTCTCTCTTCTTCTGTGTTACAAGTGGGTGTCAGAAGCTTAAAGTTGTGTAGCGCCACCCTGTGCACCGGGGTCTTTCTGTTTTTCCTTAAGCACCATCTAAGATCAAGGAGTGTTTTTGCATACTCTTCTGCTCGACGCCAGATAAAATCTCTTGGGTTTGAATGCGGAAAAATGTCTCGAGAAACGCTGACGATAAACGCAAACAAAAAGCATCCTTGTGTGTACGAGCCTTTAGATTGTACTTTTTTTGGTTGGCTTTTATTTGATTTTATTCGACTTTTCTATGATTTTTAGATCTATCATTATTATTTTATGTGTTTTTAAATAATTTTTATCATTACTGTTTTTTGCATTTGTCCTTGTGTCTTTTACTGCTGCACATCTTATGTCTGTAAAGTGTCTTGTGATGCTACTTTTAAAGGTGCTATAATAATATTAAAATATTTATTATATTTATTAAATATATTTATTATTAAAATGAAAAAGTTTATTATTATTATTATTTATTATTTATTTTTTATTATTATCATCAGCTGTTTACTCACAAGACTGTTATCTCCTCCACTGACATTCAATCATTTAACACTGTAAAAAATGCTGAGTTCCACACAACTCCTTCATGTTGTCAGAACACAAGTCCATTAAGTTAACTAAATTGTTTTTTTAAATCAAGTGGATTGAACATAAAACAAGTAAGTTGTCCCCCCAAAAACTCAGGGATTATATTGTTTCAGCTCATTTTCAATCAGTTAAGCAAAAATCATTTTTTGAGTAAAGTCAACTCGTTCTGGCCCCAAATGCGTCCAAATACAACTCACATATCTTAATAAAAATCACTTCAAGAATGTGGTGTCACTGAGTTTGGATTAGGGTATGTGAAAAATGTGCAAAAGGAAAGGGCTATTAATATGTTTGGGCTGGAAAGTTGTGACATTTCAACCCATTTTACATGTTGTTTGCCAATGTTTATTGCTCCCTTTAGAGGAAGGGCTCTAATAGGGATTACATGCAAACATCATTTATGAATCATAACCTGCCAAATTGGCTGGCGTGTTGAATTGTGTTACCCACCACCACGCAACCCATTTTCACCTGCATTTGGCAGGTGTTAATTTCAAACCCTGGAGATGAACAATGAGTCTCAGCTTTCACAAACTTACATAAGACTCAAGTATCCAGGAAGTTAGCCGAACAAGAAAATGCGCCTGGCAGGAAAGGCAAAAAGGCACGCTCTAGAAATAACCTGTTTTATATTTGGTAAACCTTTGCGTGTGTGTGTGGGAGAGTGATTGAGATCTCGGAAGTTTCTGTAAAACAAGCTGCGTAACATTTTATAACTTCAATGCTTATTGGAACCAAGTAATTGCTGTGTATTTTACTTCACGTAATCTCAGATAAAGTAGTTTCAAGTAATGGCTAAATATACAAACGTCAAAAACTTCCTTCCCTGCAAGGTCAGCATCAACTGAAACGGAACTGCAGAAACTAATCTTTAACCTATTAGTGCCCAAATTTATTTGTTTCATGCATGTACCCTTGTTAATAGTGTCCTATATGAACATGTTTTGCATTTGTTTTCTCCAGGATTTTGATTATTTTCAAGAAAATTGACAGGATATGCATGATTTGAATATGCATATTTGTAGACATTTGTAGACATCTGACAGAAGTAGTCAGACAGCTTAATAATAAGTAAAGCTGCTGGTTCTGTTTGTGGAGTTGTTGATCCTGATGAGCTGAGATTTTGAGAGATTTATTGTGTTTTGTTAGTTGAGTTCCCAAGGCCATGTCCACACGTACACAGGTATTTTTGTAAACCTTTGTGACTTGATACTGCTTTTATGTAGAAAAAAAGCTGCAATTTAGACAATACCCATGTTTGTGTGGACAGCAGGGACTAAGGTTGTGACTGAAATTGCCTGTAGTTTTGTGTTTTTCTTCAGTGATTCTGCTTTTTAACAGCAGGGGTTCATTATTCTCTGTTCAATCAGCACTTTAACTCTGCTCCAGAGTTATTTTAACTCTTTGTAGGTGGATCGTGTGGAAGATGTTAATTTTACTCTACTAGTCTTTAAAGTCTACTTTAAAGTAAAGATATCAGTTAAATGGTAAGTTATGGTTGGATAGGGTATTATGAAAGCAAAAAGTATTAAACAAGACCAATAACCTTGATTTATTAACTTTAACACATTATCCCCTAATTCCCTATGATTTATGTACTTACAAGATATTTGCCCACCATATTAGATCTATGAACATTTGACAAAGTATACAAAAAGCTATAGATCTCTTGAAAGAACATTTTTAGTATCATGAAAATTGCCTTTATTTAGGAGGGTTTGCATCCATTTTGAATCCTGAAATTAGGGGTAGGAAGGTCTCATGTGACAGGAAGTAAATCAATTCCTTTTTTTTTTTCTTTCTTTCTTGAAATCTTTTATTTAGTTGTTTGCCTGCATGTCACTGATAAATTAAACATGGATAACATGTAGAAAGTTACTCATAAAAAGAAAATGGCATCTGAACCATAGTTGCCGGGGGGCTTATAGTGCATCCGGAAAGTATTCATATCGCTTCACTTTTTCCACATTTTTTTTATGTTACAGCCTTATACCAAAATAGATTAAATTAATTTGTTTCCCCAAAATTCTACACACAATACCCCATAATGACAATGTGAAAAAAAATTGTTACAAATTTATTTAAAATAAAAAAGCTGAAAAAAATCACATGTACATAAATATTCACAGCCTTTGCCGTGAAGCTCTAAATTGAGCTCAGGTACTTTCTGTTTCCACTGATCATTCTTGAGATGTTTCAGCAGCTTAATTGGAGTTCACCTGTGGTAAATTCAGTTGATTGGACATGATTTGAAAAGGCATACACCTGTCTATATAAGGTCCCAGGGTTGATAGTGCATGTCAAAGCACAAACCAAGCATGAAGACAAAGGAATTGTCTGCAGACCTCCAAGACAGGATTGTCTCGAGGCACAAGGCTGGGGAAGGTTACAGAAAAATTTCTGCTGCTCTGAAAGTTCCAATGAGCACAGTGACCTCTATCTTCCATAAGTGGAAGATGTTTGAAACCACCAGGACTCTTCCTAGAGCTGGCCAGCCATCTAAGCTGAGTGATCAGGGGAGAAGGGCCTTAGTCAGGGAGGTGATCAATAACCCAATGGTCACTCTGTCTGAGCTCCAGCATTCTTCTGTGTAGATAAGAGAACCCTACATAAGGACAACCATCTGTGCAGCAGTTCAAAAATCAGGCCTGTATGGTAGAGTGGCCAGATGGACAATTTCAAAAAATCTTTTTTCACATTGTCATTATGGGGTATTGTGTGTAGAATTTTGAGGAAATAAATGAATTTAATCCATTTTAGAATTAGGCTGCAACATAAAAAATTGTGGAAAAAGTGAAGCGCTATGAATACTTTCCGGATGCACTGTAAATGGGACAGTAGGGACAGTTCCCCAAAAACAATAATTTGCTGTTAAATTGCTCAACCACAGCCCACCCAAGATCTAGATGGCTTTTGTTGTGCAGTGGATCGTTAAGGAATATTTTAGCTGCCAAAGCCTTTCAAAAACATCATCAAACCTGAAAAACATGCAAACACTTCATTTCAAAACCAAAAATTGGGGGCATTCAATGTTATGACCAAAGTTTCAGCTAAAAAAAATCTATTCTTTCATGTTCTACTGAGGAAAACTGAGTCATCAACATCTTGGGTGGCCTGAGAGAGAGCAGATTAAAAGCAAATAGTCATTTTTGACAAACTGTGAACTGTCCCTTTGAGAACTGTGTGATGTTACATTTAAATGTATTCATTTGCCTCATAATTTAATCAAAAGAAAGACCTTGATCCTCCACATTTCATGGTAGGCACTTGCATGAACTACATTATAAAGAGGAAGTGAAACAGATTCTACTATTTTTGCAACTACTTGTTAATGCTCAACAACCAAATATTCAGAATGAAACCAATAAGCGACATTTTTGGAACTGTTGATTCACCAGTCTGAGGAAACAAAATGGCACCTTCATCATCTTTCTGTTTATAAAATGTAAACATTATCCAGCATTAAAAACACTGTATATTGTGGTTAGCGTACCCTGAAAGGCCAGATTTACACATTTTGATACAAATTTAACAATGTTTTTGTAAAGCCTTCATGGGAAAAAAATAAACAGCAAATTCTGGTTAGTTATCGTTTTAAACATAGTAGTGAGCTGGTCCTGAGCAGGGGTCACTTGCTCAGTACCAACTGAACACTAGCTCAACTCAGCTGCCGTGCTTCAAAATATCTAACCAGGGGTGCATTTCGCAAACAACGATGTAACTTGCAGCTGAACTCTCATGGTACGATGCATCATTTGGGAAAAGAACGATGTAGTGATGAGTGTTTCCTAAAACCCCTAGTTTCTCTGTCACAGATCCATCATTTGAACCACATTAGTTATAAAGTAAAAATAATAATGCTCTAAACAGGGTGGTAACAACTTCTTTAGAGAAGAACCCCATAATTTATTTGTGCAAAATATATTGTTTTACACACACACACATTTAAAAAAAAGTTTTGGTAAAAACATGCACTCGCTTTCCATATTGATTGAAATATATGTAAATGGCACATATAGAGCCTATATTTCCTTCACAAATATTATTGAGAACATTACATATTCTATTTTAAATTAACATAAAATAACTTACAAAAGCTAACACGTATTCTAATGTCATATATAAATCATATAAATACATAAATAATGAGGCTTTTTATTAAAAAATTAAATTTAATATTTATTAGGAAATGAAAAAAAATCCCACTTTAATAATAATATAAATGATGATGATGATTATTAAGTAGGATATTGTTTAATTATTTTTTGAAAAGTCTACTTTTACAATTTGACACATGTAAACCACTGCAGAAATGTGCTAACCAACAGGCCCATGTCATCCAGTACAGATACTTAATAAATAACCTACTGTAAATTAAATGTATGCTATGTTTTTTTCACAAGCTTTGGAGACGTAACATAAATTCTGCTTTTAAATAATAAGCCACCTATAGCTTTCGTCATGAGCCTCGCCTGTGTTCAAAATGGCATCAATTTTTTCAAAGTGCACTGTGAAGGAAGTGCGATTGTAAACTAGAAGATTGCTAAAACTGAACTGCAAATTACACCTAAGAGAGATGACTTTAATCCTTTTTTACTTTTTAAAATAATTCCAAGTTTAAATGTTATAATGTTCTAAATGAATAGGGCATAGGGGGGATAACTATGAATAGAACACAGCTAGGAACTATGCTTCTAACTACAGCTCTAGAGGTTTAGTCGCAAGCATACAAGTTTGCTATGCAGTTTGCGAATGTTCGTTGGAACGATATATTTGGGAAACGCCAAACCAACAAACTTTGTTTGTAACAACCAACTTGCGACTGTACTTGGCGAACCATGATTTTCAAAAACTCACCCCAGTTTGTCATTTTTGGTAAAAACAAGGCATATGTTCATTCTCCAAAATAATTCTAAATATGAATAAGCACCTTTCATTTTTTTTTAACAAAACTAAACATTATATCTTGTAAAGCATTGCAGAAATAAACTAGACAGCATGTTTATCTAGGTCTTGCTAATAAAGTAGTATATCATACTGTTTAACCAACATTAATAAAAGGCATCTTTCTTTTTCTAAACTGTCAACATTATCCAGCATTAAAAACACTGTATATTGTGGAAAGCTTACCTCGAAAGGCCAGATTTACACATATTTAACAAATTTAACCAATGGTTATAGCCTACTGTGAACATAGGCCTTGTATAAATATTCATCAAAAAAAAAAAAATTCCCGCTTTATAAATTGTGCCCTGCATACATATATTTTCTGTATCTGAAAGCTCAGTAGCACACTATTGATTGGTGTGTGAGCTGTTCATTCTCCTCTTCCTCAATCCGCCTCTAAGGGTCTCTCTAAGACCTTGAAATCCTCCGCCTGAACCCACCACTCAAAGAAAGCTCAGTGGCAAATCAAGCTACTCTTTTTGGATTTAAAATAATAATAATAATAATAGTAATAATGTTTTTTCAATACATTGACACATACCTTTAAAGAAATAAGACCATGTGCGATTGAAAAGTAAATATAGTTTGAAAATCAAAGGTTCATCAAAAATATTGCACTTTTTCAACTGATCTTCACACTCATCCATCTGTAACCCATTGTGCAAGACCCATTTTAATTTAACTACCTCGTGCATCATTTTTGACAAGCTAGGGTGAAGTACGATATTTGAATATGACTCATATTTCTTCAACAGACACTTGTGAAAAGCACATGATGAAATACAGCACTGTTCAAGCATTTAAAACACCAATCAACTCACTTTCTTGCAGTGACATTTTCATTCATGTGATTTCAATTATATTTATATAATGTTTATCAGTTATATAGATTGATATCTGCTTTAGTATATATTATACAAAACAAAAACAGAACATGAATTTGCATATAAACTTGTGAAACTCGTTTGATTTATTACTTCTGTAATTGTTCAATTTGTGTTTATGTCATATCCATGAATAAGGAAAGTACAGTGTTGAAGTAGCATGAAGCCACAACAAAAGAACCTCAAACCAAAAGCAGTTTGCAAGCAAAGAGGGAAAGTATCAGTAATAAATCATGGATCAACATGGTTTACACAACGTCTCCTTTGCTGTGCATACATGCTAAACATAACGTGAACAGGAAAACTGCTCTCCTTACATCCGCTTGTCAGAGGATGTGTTTACAGCTATGTGAATTAGTGTGGTAATATCTAGAGTGCTCAGCATAACGGAGTACAGCCCATTTTGAAACTGAATATTTTTATCCATTTCTCACTGAATATAGGCAATGTATTTTGGTGCATTTAAACAAAACAGATTTATTAAACTGCTATATTTATTAAAATAATTTTTTAGTCACCAGACATCTTTAGGAATTGAAAGATCACACAATTAAATTCAAGCTAAATATTGCAAAAAAAATAAAAATAATAATTATAACCTACAAACTTTCAACTAAATTTTTCATTGTTTTGCTTCTTTTGATTTTTCCTCGTCTTCAAATTTGTATTTAATTTTTTTCTATAACATAAATTTGGGTGTACAAGTCATTTGACCATTATTATAAGTTATTCTGTTAGATAAGCTCTAGATTTGACTTTAGTACTGACTAATCTAATGTATATGCACAACTATGATATTGTATAGCTTCCTATTAAAAATATGAGGTGTACTTATATATGCTGAGCACTGTATAACCTTTTACAGTAACCCCTTAAACTATAGCCAGTTCTTTGTATGCTGCTCTTTTATTTGTTTTTTTAATCTAAATTTTAGTGAGAAGAAGATAAATATACATTTTTTACCCTGAAAAAAGTGAAAGTATTGTGCCTTTCATTCAAAGTACATTTTTATATTCACTGTAAAAATGCTGGGCTCCACACAATCGATTTGTGTTGGGACAAAATGAAAGAATTAAGTTAAGTTATTAGTTTTTAGAAATTTAAGTGGATTAAACATAAAACAATTAAGTTGTCCCAATGAAGTCTCAAGAATTGTGTTGTTTCAGCTCATTTTAAACAAGCAACAAAAAACATTTTTTGAGTGTTGGATTAAGTGAAATAATATGATTTTTGATTTTATTCAATTTTTTAATTCAATTCAATTATTCAGTTTTATTCAAATAGCCTTAAAGCAAAAAACTAATCCCCAAGTAAAAGTAAAAGCATTAGTTTTTCCTAAAGTAATATGTTTACTATAATCCAGAAGTTTATTTAATGTCATGTGATCACATGAAAAAAAGGCACTGTTTATGTGCTTTCAGTTTTTATGTATTTCTAATGTGAGCTTCATTCCCATCTTGCATGACATGTATATCCATACTGAAAGCACCAGCAGATTAACCTCATTACTGTTCTGAAAATAAAATAACTAGCTCTGGCTAACATTACATGTAATTATTATAGTTTAGTCCAAAGTACAATTTTACTTGGAATTTGATTTTAAGTCAAACCAAAGTAATTCAATTAACTCATTTTCTACAAAAACAATATTTTACAATGTGTCAATATAGTCAATGTGTTTGTATTTTTCTTGGGCAAAATAAATATTTTAATTGACCTTAAAATAAATGTTTCAACCTAATTAATCCTATAATTTGAGGGTAATTTATAAATTTAGCTGTAACAAATTACAGCAATTATTTTTGGTCCAAAGCAAGATTATACTTTGATCTAAGGTTTAAAAAGACAGTTTCTACTGTAAAGTGGATAAAAGTAATATAAAGTAAAATATACATGTAGTGTCTATATATTAAGAATATTTAACTTTTTTAAATAATTATTTTTAGGGGTTTTAACCTTTATTATGATATAGGACAGTGGAGATTTCACACAGGAAAGCATTGGGAGCAGAGAGAGGGGGAGGATCAGCAAAGGACCTCAAGCAAGAAATCAAACTCGGGTCGCCGTGAGCACTTTTGTGCTATATACAGGGATCATACACATTTTTACTACAAAAATTTCATGACTTTTCCAGGACTTTCAAGTCAATTTCCATGACCTAATGTTTCATGTAATGTCAACGTATACGTGGTAAATCATAAGAAAAACAATGAACGTTTAAATTTATTACAGCATATAATAAAACAAGCAACAACCTCTTTAGTTTTAATTTATTTGTATATTTATGTAAAATAGATGACGCTTACATAGGACTTATGATGTGAGACCATGTTTTTGGCCAAGAAAAGAAGTAAAAACATCTAACCTCCATTCCAGTATACAGATATTTGTCAAACTAATTTTAGATAATGTTAATAGTTTGTTAAACTAGTAATACTAAATAAAAATACTTGTAAAACCGCCATCACACTGCACTTTTCGCTGCATAGATTTCCATTCATAGGCATGCGAATGCAGCAGACCTGAAACGCAAGCATGTTACGCATTTCACTGCATTCGAAAGTTAAAATTCATACCTGCGAAATCGCATCATGTGATTGCGTTAGACCAATAGAAGATCATTTAAAATAAGAAATTTAAAATATGGAGCAATCGCTCACTTTTATTAACGTCTAATCATATTGTTTAATACCACCCCTTTTCACAGCGACATATGACAGAATTTCGCAAGTACAAGCTCTAATGTGACCGGAGCTTAAGTCGCTTTGGACAAAAACGTCTGCTAAATGACTAAATGTAAATGTAATTTCCAAAACCTTGTGGGTTTTTCTGTTTTTCCAAAACTTTTCCAGGCCTGGAAAATGCCCGTATGATATACCCTGTATATATATGATGGCACACAGTACCACTGGGCTATTAGCACAAGTAAAATATTGTTCAAACAATTTTATAATTTGAATCAAAATTACCTTTTATACTTAACCCACACACAAACCTTAACACACACACAAACCAACAAATAAATAAACAAACAAGGAAAAAAAATTGCTGTAACAAATTACAGTCATTTATAAAAGTTGATTGAAAGTGCATTTTCTAGTGTATGTGATGGACTACTTGTCCTCTGAAGCTTCTCTAAATGAATCTACATTTTAAACAGCTCTATATTTAACAAAGCACAAAAACAAGGATGTTTGTTGCACATATTGACTAAAGGTTCTCAAAACTATCTTTTTGTTGGTAGAAGTGTAATTAAAACCAGTTTTGGCTGGTTTGAAAATAAATAGCATACTTTCACAAACAATAATTATACTTCAAGAACATTTTAAGAGGTATACTTAAGTAGTTGCACTTTAGCATACAGTGCACATACCTAATATGTACTTACAATGTACTAAGAAAGTACTGGGATATAAGGCATGGAATAAAGCTGGGTTCAGGGGCATGTTTATGGATTGTATCTAGTTATTACCCTGTTTATGTAATAGTATTTACATGCAAAACAGAACTGTAAAATAAAGCACTCCCTACTTAGTGCTTATCAGTAGCACATTTTAAGTAGTTTAATTAGTAACTAGTTTAATGATCTTTTAGATATACCTATAAATAATCCATACTTGAAGCACATAAACTAAAAACTGATTATGAAAGAATTTTTAAATGTACTAGGGGTAGCTACTTTGGTAAGATTTAATTCACTGCTTTACCTTAAACTGATTGATAAAATGTTTGACTGTTCAATTTACAAAAATATTACACTTTTAAAAATGAAATACTGATTTTGTCAAGTTCCCTATAGAGCTAAACGGTTGTGTTATATCATTTTTTTATCAATTCAGCCAATATCTGAGCACATTTAGCTTAGCTTAGCATACATTGTTGAATTTGATTAGACCAGTATGTGTGACCGGAACAAGAGTATAGTTCTTAGCTAAACTGTATCCCAATAGCAACTGAACATCATGTATACATCTATACAAAATAACTTATATTTATAATTCTTTTGTAAAAGATTTGTTGCCAATTTTTGAGTTGCAAACTAGCCAACCAACATCACTCTACAATATTGTCCAACAACACTGCTTAAAAAGTTGCCCTGTGTATCATTACCTGGACACAAAACCTTACAGCTGTTAAGATCAACAGCTGCCATACTCGTTCATATACTCTACAACGTAATTGGATCTTCTAAAATATTTATCAAACAACAATCTAACAAATTTAAATGAAGACAACAGTCACACTGAAAACTTAAATAAGTTTGATTATCCAGAGATCTAGGCTAATTGAAATCATGAATCTGGTTCTCTGAAGCATGCATATTTATTACACAAGCTAATGAAAATAGCTGACCCCCCCTATAGTCAATGTATAATTTGCACCCTGACTACAGTGTATAGCTATAAAACAAGCTAAAACTATAAAACTATAAATTCTGTACTAGGAAATATGAACTCAATGGAAACAAAGGAAATAAATCTCAATGCATAATGTTTTCATAAAGTATTTCATTGCTTTAGTACTAACTGTGCAAACATTGACAAAAAAGCACATGATTTCGTGGTCTTAGATTGAAAGATCTACACCATGATTGAAAGTGGACAAAAG
Organism: Danio aesculapii; assembly: GCF_903798145.1. NCBI lineage: Eukaryota > Metazoa > Chordata > Actinopteri > Cypriniformes > Danionidae > Danio > Danio aesculapii. The sequence continues at coordinate 36,085,070 of NC_079443.1, forward strand.
TGGACCTTAACCCCATTTAAATTGCCAGATTAGAACAGGAATGTGTCTCTTGTTTACCTGTGATCTGATCAGCCTGATCTCACGAGAAAACATAAATGTTTTTTGTTTTGTCAGTTTAGTGGCTAGAGTTCAGTCGTACAAAATTGTACGATTTTAAAAAGGAGGCGTGGCACCTAACCCCACCCCTAAACCCAACCGTCATTGCGGGATAAGCAAATCGTACTACAAGTTACGAATTGAATTGAGATTGTGTTGGATTTGATCAACCAAAACGCATCTTATTACCTGATACAAACATGACATCAGTCATATTTACATAGCTGATTCCCTCTGTCTCATCCACGTTCGCCATTCTTGCCATTCCCCTTGTAAGCTTAATAAACAAGCCTACTTACGGTGCGTGATCAGAGGTTAAAAAAGCGGCTCACTGCAGCACGCAATGACAAAAACATGTATCAATTGAATCCAAAGGTGTTCAAATTTCGCAATGACAAGAAATAATATAGATCGAGCCACAAAACACATTAAAATGAAAGTAACGAGCCCGATTTAAAAATGTAAGGAGTAGAAAGTACAGATATTTGTGTAAAAATGTAAGGAGTAAAAGTAAAAAGTTGTCCGAAAAATAAATAGTGGAGTACTGGTAAGAACTGATACCAGAAAAATCTATTTAAGTACAGTAACGAAGTATTTGTAATTTGTTACTTCCCATCTCTGGTCATAGTATATGATGTAACTACAGAAGAGTCAAGCTTTTAATAGGAAAATGATCAAAACTGATGGTGATATTTTTTCAGATGGTAATGGTCTAATATGATTCAATGATCTATGCTAAGCTAAGCTAAGCTAAGCTAAAAGGGCTCGTACCACACCCGGAGATCGATGTAAAACTCAACATCTGAACTCAGTCTATTTTCAAAACAAGTGTTGTTTCTTTTAAAAGTTAATACGATTACGAGGATTGCTGAAATTATTAAAACGTTATCAGATTAATCTGTAAGTAACTTGTAGTTTTATGCTTCAGTTGATAGAAATGACATTGTGTGGCTTTAAAAGTTAAATATTTAACTAGACATTGTCTCTTAGTAATGTGACACTCATGCTCAAGACAAAGTGCAAAACCAGCCACACAAGTCGCTCTCTTTAGTGTCTCATACTTGAAGCAAATGAAATGAACCGCTTAGCAGAACTGGCAGATAGATGTATGAACATGCCATCATTTGGCACAGCGGGCACCGACTTGCCCTTGTGTCACACTCAACACATCAGGCTCTGTACTGTGTGTGCTCTGTGCCATGCTACACAAGTGCTTAACTTACACATGAAGCACCTGCATTATCTTTCTCATTCTTAATTGCTTTGTCATCTTGATGGGAATTTTACTAATGTAAACTAGTTCAGTCAGTGGGGAGTACGCAGATTTTCCATGTCACCAATCACTTTCACCTGAGCCTGCTTTCAGCTAATACTTGTGATAAGTGCACGGTATACACAATGAAGATAAAGATATTTCAAGCAGTCCGATTGAACAATGATTGGCATCTGTTTCAAAGACAAATCTGCAAATCGCTTCAGCCTAAATGGATGTAAGTTCTGTGTGAGTTTTATAGTTTATATTTCAAAAATTATTTAATCCTTTAAGGCATGTTTAAAACAAGAAACATTAAAAAACTCTATTCAAGGATCACAGTACAGACTCAAAATTCACATTTTTTAAATCTTATATTTTGGCACTATTCTTAAAACAAACAATGTTAAAAAATGTTAATTAAAAAAATGTTAATTAAAATGTTAATTAAAAATTACACAAATCTTTACCACTGTTGCCTCACAGCAAGAAGGTTGCTGATTTCGAGTCCCAGCTGGGTCAGTTGGCATTTCCGTGTGGAGTTTGCATGTTTTCCCCGTGTTGTTGTGGGTTTCTTCTAGGTGCTCCGCTTTCCCCCACAGTGCAAAGACATACAGTATAAGTAAATCCGGTAAATTGGCTGTAGGGCATGAGTGTGAATGTGAGTGTGTATGGGTGTTCCCAGTACTGGGTTGAGGCTGGAAGGGCATCCACCTCGTAAAACATATGCCGGAATATTTGTTGGTCTATTCCGCTGTGGCAACCCCTGATAAATAAGGGATTAAGCCGAAAAGAAAATGAATGAATGATTTGTGTTGGGACAACATGAAGGAAGAGTGTGGAACTCAGCAATTTTTACAGTACCAGTTGCAATGTTTTTAACAATTTAAATATAATATAATTTATTGTGATGATGTATTAAAAAAATCTGTTACACTAAATGACGATGAAAGATTATTAGATATTATTTAGGGATATCCAGAACCGATCACATGATCGGAAATCGGGACCAATCATGCGCTTTCAGACTTGATTGGAATCGCACGTCCTGATCATGTCTCGAATATATATGTATATATATTATAAAATATATATTATATATATTATTTTTTACACATCTATAGTTATGCAGTGGCACAAAGTTAGACCTTGATACTGCATGACATCCCTTTGTTGCAGAGATGCTATTGGTTAAATGCCGGCAAAGTAGAACACAGAAGCAGCTTGAAGCGGAAAGTGCGAGAATGTCTGCAGTATGGAGGTATTAGAAAGTTGATGACGACAACATTGTCATAGAAAACTGTGAGCTATGTAAACTTGGGATTACCTGCTGGGTGTTTTAAGTTGAGGGGCTATTTGTTTTTATATTAGATTTTTTTTTTTTTTACTGTTGCACTAAAATCAAGTGAAGAATTGATGTTATTTATTACCTGATTGTTCTAGCTACCTCACAGAAGAGCTCTGTTTGTTAACGGAGTTGTTGAATGTTAAAATAAGGTGAATTAAATAAAAAAATAAGGAACATCCAGGATCTGTTTCTTCGCTCTATTTAAAAAAAAAATGGATTATAGACGTATCGGATCGGGTTTCAGTAAATACTCAAAATCAAATGACTCAAACTCGAGGGCAAAAAAACCTGATCGGGACTTCCTTAATATTATTAGATTTTTGTAAAATAAAAGTTATTTGAAACATTAAAGTGTACACATTTAATATTCATTCTGATTATAAAATAATTTTAAATCTTTATATATGGTCACTATCCTTTAAAGCACTAGATTTGACCTATTTAGCAAGAAAAAAGTTTTGAACATTTTAAATACAATACAAATCAATATGATGACTTATTCCTTTAAACATTTTAGGAAGTACAGGTCAAAAATGTTTCAAAAATATTTCTATAAATGTTACACTGAGGGGTGGCATGGTGGCGCAGTTGGTAGCCCTGTCGCCTCACACAATAAGAAGTATGCTGATTCGAGCCTGAGCTAGGTCAGTTGGCATTTCTGTGTGGAGTTTGCACGTTCTCACTGTGTTCGCGTGGGTTTCCTCTGGGTGCTCCGGTTTCCCCCACAGTCCAAAGACATGCACTTTAGGTGAATTGGGTAAGCTAAATTGTCTGTAGTGTATGTGTGTGAATGAAAATGTATGGGTGTTTCCCAGTGATGGGTTGCAGCTTAAATGGCATCCGCTTCGTAAAACATGTGGTTGATAAGTTGCTGTTTCATTCTGCTGTGGCAAGCCCTGATTGATATAGAGACTAAGCCGAAAAGAAAATGAAGGAATGAATAATTGTTACAATGAATGATGATGGATGAAGATTATTTCACACATATTTAGATTTTCTTTCTTCATAATAGCTTTTTGAAACATTAATTACACGTTTATTATTCTTCATTTGTTTAGAAAATCACATTTGTGTATTTACTTAAATTTGAAGAATAAAATCGTGAAACAACATTACGCTTTTCAAAAAAGCTAATTCAAGATTTGTCAAGTTTATACCCTGTAGGAAGGCAAATTATCATATGCATTTGTTTATATGGCAAAACATGTCTTTTTTACCAAGAAGGTCCATACAGATTCCAAAGGCAGATACTGATAAGATCGGAAACTGGTTGATATGTGGACTTTGGGGATTTTACCATGTGGTCATATGTTGATTGGTCAGTTTTTGGGTTTTGGTCACATGGTCAAGAAAGATACAAAATAGGTGGTTAACTGTGCTCTCGCTCTTTTCCTGCTCTGGAGGCTATCTTTGCTGGCTCTACTGCTATTAGTCTCACTTTGGGGCCTACTCACTGCTCTCTGTCTCTCTCTCTCCCTCCCCCTGTCTCTCTCTCATGTAACTTTATTTTACATTCAAACTGGGTACAATTGATATCATGTTTTTATCATTTCATGTTTTATCATTTTATAGTTATTTGTAATTAATTCAGTTGTAACCATAGAGAATTATTGTTATTAAATCAATTCATTTTCAAGTATTTGTGAATTGCTTTTGATTTAACATCAACACTTAATCGCTCCATATTGCAATATAATACAATCACATATAATAGCAGGGCTTTCCCACATTTCTAGCTATTAATGCTGCCCTTATTTAGTTTTTAGTATAAGAGTGCAGAAGGATGGTTTGACTAGAAATGTACAGTTTTCACCATCATACTGATAACTTTTAAGTCATTTGGCAAAACTACAGTTCGAATCGCTGTAGCTAAAAACCCATTTTTACAATTCCAATGTCAAAGTTCTCAAAAGACTTACATGAAAGCTTACGAAGTTCATAGACAATACATCAGAGCTGGGAATAACATATAATGTAAGTGATGGCATCTTTCTTGAGAAATACTTTTTTCAACAGTAAAAAAATGTTTTTGAAATTGATAACATCATAAAGATAACAACGCTGATAACAATCGGAAAGCCCACAATATTTGTAAAAGGTTTTAAGAAATACAGCTTCACTTGTGTATACTGGTACAGAATGTACAGAATTAGTCAGTTGGAATGCCTGGGATCACACAGATTTCTCCAGGTGTTGGCAAGCAGCTGTGATTTACATGGAAGGCATTAATAGTAAGGTATGACTTCAGGATCATGAGTTTGGCACACACCACATTGCAAGCATCAGGTTTTGAAGTTTTGGAGGTGAAACTAAATATCTGTTAAATAACCTGTTTTTGGATCCTCATTGAAACATTTGATCTGAGACATTGTCTGAGTAAGGAGAACTCTAGAGCGGTTTGTTTGAGGTAAGAAAACAATCCAACCCAACTGATCAACAAACTAAGCAACAAAATAAAGAATTTACAATGGTAAATATGTTACATTAAGAGCATCATTGTATGATTTTGTCATTGAGCACATTAGTTAAAACTAATTAGTTAAAATCCTAAAATGTATATTTTGCAAGAATGCTGTTACAAAGAAGCATAGAATTAATTTAAAATAAAATAAACCAATAAAAAATACGTAAACCTCTTGAAGTGAACAAACTATATTCTATCTTTTGCAAATTTGTTGTTCCGATGGCGCAAGTAATTAATTTGAAATAAAATAAAAAATAACAAATATTAAAACACCCTAAAATCCATGTACACACACCGGCCACTTTATTAGGTACATCTGTCTAACTGCTTGGTAACGCACTTTTCCAATCAGCCAATCACATGGCAGCAACTCAATGCATTTAGGCACGTAGACATGATCAAGACAATCTGCTGCAGTTCAAACCGAGCATCAGAATGGGGAAGAAAAGTGATTTAAGTGACTTTGAACGTGGTATGGTTGTTGGTGCCAGACAGGCTGGTCTGAGTATTTCAGAAACTGCTGATCTACCAGGATGTTCTCGCACAACCATTTATAGGGTTTAAAGAGAATGGTCCGAAAAAAAAAAAAAATCCAGTGAATGGCAGTTCTGTGGGCGCTAATGCTTAGGTCAGAGGAGAATGGCCAGACTGGTTCCAGCTGATAAAAGGCAACAGTAACTCAAATAACCACTCAAGGTATGCAGAAGAACATGTCCAACCTTGAGGCGGATGGGTTACAGCAGCAGAAGACCACACCGGGTGCCACTCCTGTCAGCTAAGAACAAGAAACTGAGGCTACAATTCACACAGGCTCACCAAAATTGGACCATAGAAGCTTGGAAAAACGTTGCCTTGTCTGATGAGTCTCGATTTCTGCTGCAACATTTGGATGGTAGGGGCAGAATATGACATAAACAGCATGAAAGCATGGATCCATCCTACCTTGTATTAACAGTTTAGGCTGCTGGTGGTGGTGTAATGGTGTGGGAAATATTTTTTTGACCCACATGTCAATGCCACAGTCTACCTGGGTATTGTTGCTGACCATGTCCATCCCTTTATGACCACAGTGTACCCATCTTCTGATGGCTACTTCCAGCAAGATAACATGCCATGTCATAAAGTGTGAATCATCTCAGACTGGTTTCTTGAACATGACAATGAGTTCACTGTACTCAAATGGCCTCCACAGTCACCATAACTCAATCCAATAGAGCACATTTGGGATGTGGTGGAACTGGAGATTTGCATAATGGATGTGCAACCGACAAATCTGCAGCAACTGCAAGATGCTATCATGCCAATATGGACCAAAATCCCTGAGGAATATTTCCAGTAACTTGTTGATTGTTGATTCTGAGGGCAAAAGGGGGTGCAACTTTAAGGTGGTATATATATATATATGTATATATGTATATATGTATATATATATATATATATATATATATATATATATATATATATATATATATATATATATATATATATATATATGTATATATGTATATGTGTATATATATATATATATATATATATGTATATGTGTATATATATATATATATGTATATGTGTATATATATATATATATATATATATATATATATATATATATATATATATATATATGTATATGTGTATATATATATATATATATATATATATATATATGTATATATGTATATGTGTATATATATATATATATATATATATATATATATATATATATATATATATATATATATATGTGTATGTATATATATATATATATATATATATATATATATATAGATATATATATATATATATATATATATATATATGTGTATGTATATATATATATATATATACCAGCAACACTCAAACACTATATGCCAAACAAAGGGTTAAACTAGTGACCTGTTTACGATTTTGAGAGATATGTGATGCCCCCATGGTCTATTATTACAAATGTACTTAAGATTTTTATCAGAAGTTACAGTTGCCCTTATTTTTTTAATCAGTATATCAGTATTGTGTCACTACAGTATGTTGATTTTGGGTGCAATATTTTGCTGAAGTACATCTCTGTCCATATGTTTGCATTGTAATAAAATAGATTTTTTATGCTACATTATCTTTATCTCTTTATTACAAAGTAATTGTGTTAATTCTCGGTCATTACATTTTACAAAAATACTGACTTGTGGATAATATAATGTTATTATTTCATTGTTTATTTTGTAATAAATCTGTTTAGGTTAACTTTTTAAATTCAGTTTATTTCCTGATCTTATTTGATGTTCATCACAAAGAGAATTGCGCAACATGCAGTTAGTGTGTGTGGGTGTATTTTTGGTATCGGTTCTATTTAAAACGTTAAATCGGGGAGGATTTGATACCTTCTGTTTAGTTGTTCCTCATATACGTTTGTTGTGTAATCCTGATACCTTGTAAACACTTGAAACTTTGTTAACTAGTCCATTAGTTTATAAAGCAGAAGCCAATTCAGAAAGCAACTGCCAATGCTTGGACTGAGTCTGCCAGTTTTGTGTGCATTAGAGAGTCTGTGGCCTGCCATCTGAAGCTGAGACATAAAACTGGACAAAATGCAAGGCTGGCCGGGCTTCATATTAAATTTATTTCATATTTTATTAGGTTAGGCCTCTGCTATTTCATCCCTAGGACATAAAAGTCTAGGTTTGACATAAACTCAATTGCAAATGTGGAAAAAGAACGACTTTTCTCATTAAGAAAACAAATAAAACTTAATTGAAAGGGAATTAATTCCCCTTTAAAAGTTAATTTCTTTTTCACAGCTCACTCTAGCAGGTTTTATATGAATGCAAAAGACTATGTATGAGGGTAAGACAGCTCTTTTTGTTGAGCCGTCTCGTTCTGTCTAGATCTGGAGAGATTTATATTCTGCTCCTCTGGAAGTTATTTGCATGAAAATGCATGGAGCCCGCTTTTGTAGATGTAGATGAAGAACAGTCTTAAATTATGTCCGTTTCTATTAGCTGAACATCATGTCACCATTCCACATAATTTCGATATGTCCTATCAGGTTTTGATTATATCCCTCAATCCTGCATGATTTATTTCTTGTTATTTCCATGCAAAACTACAATTATTATTATTACTATAATTAGCTGAGGGGTGAAATTAGGGCTTCATGGTGTTTCAGCTTCTCCTTTTTACATAACTGACTAATTTCAAACCAAGAGGTGCACAGAGTGCTACATCTCCAAATACACAGTGACCTCAGGATGATCTGTTTAACCAGATACTGTTTCCATTGATATCAGCCCTTTTGTTAGATTAGAACACTCTACTTTTTTCATAAAACATGCTAATTTTACAGCTTCTCTATAGTTAAATTTATCATGTTATAATCCATTCAGAACATATTGACTTTGATGCAGACCCTTAACCATATCTATTTGAACCAGAATACATGGAAGTCAGTTGATTTTCAGATGTCGCATAATATCATTGTGCCTGCTGCAGCCATGGACCAGCAGCAAAATTTATTGAATATTACATCAAAATGAAAATATAGTTCCTATTCATACCCTAATAACCCTAATAAGTTGAGACTACTCAAATGATTTAAGGAAAGTGATTCCCTCATTTTGTTTAAGTAATGCGAAATTAACAACTCAATTAATTGAGTTGACGAAAGCACCTGGAGTAAACCCGCTGCGCCACCTTGTCACCCATGCGTGTTTATCAATTAAGAAAAATGTATATAAGCATTTAAATATCTACTTACTAATTCAACTTTTCTCTTGTCAGATGGGTTCAGGTAGTGCCTTTGTCCTGTAGCACTTCTGCAAAATTCGTCATCACAAGTAAAATGACCACCTTGTGTCATATAACATATCGAGCAATTGCCGAGGTTGTCAAGGCAGAATTTCAAGCGCAACCAATCATTTTAAACAGAGACATGGTAAATCATTTATAGAAATTAAAATATTCAGTTCAGAGAACTTAAAATATTAATGAAAGTTAATGAGAGTTTTTTGACTGCCTGATTAGTAAGTTAAACACACCTGTTTAAGTTTTGATGCCAAAACTTGGTATTTTAAGTAATGTCAAGTTATATTAACTTATTTATTCTCTTTAGTAATGACAACAGCGGGGTTAACAGTTCAGTTAGTCTTAGTACATGATGTAACTACAGAATAGCCAAGCTTTAAATTGGAAATTTATCAAAATTCTTTGGTTGTATTTGAGTGAGACGCTAATGGTCTAATACCATTCAATGATCTATGCTAAGCTAAGCTAAAAGTGCTCCTACCAGACCCGGAGATCATATATTAAAAAGAGGTAAAACTCATTCATTTATTCTTTTTCCCTCGGCTTAGTTCTTTTATTCATCAGAGGTCGCCACAGTGGAATGAACTGCCAACTTATCCAGCATATGTTTTACACAGCGGATGCCCTTCCAGCTACAACCCAGTACTGGGAAACACCTTTACATACTCACTCAATCACTCACTCACTCACACGCACGCACACATGCACACGCACTACGGCCAATTTAATTCACCTATACCACATGTCTATGAACTGTGGGGGAAACCGGAGCACCCGGAGGAAACCCACACGAACACGAGGAGAACATGCAAACTCCTCAAACTCCACATAGTGGTGCCAACTGGCCCAGCCAGGACTTGAACCAGTGACCTTGTTGCTGTGAGGTGACAACTGAGCCACTGTGGTAAAACCATGGTAAAACTCAAAGCTTTAAAAAGTGGTGTGTTTCTTTAAGACATCAAAAAGTAACTTGAGAGAATTGATTCACGTAACTTTTCTTTTTATTCATTGATGAAACCACAGCATTCCTTTCAGTATTTTGTTTGATTTGATTATTTTAGCTATAGTCACCTGTTTGGCCTTATGACAACCTTATGTAACTTTCCTATTCGTTTACAGAAACTAAAACAACTTCAGTCAGATTGCCAAAGGTTTAGTGTCAAATTTCTCAGACATTTCCCTAAAGACACCATTCTATTATGTTAACCACTGTGTATTGTTAAAAACTCAGGATGGAAAATCAGCTGAAATGCACATGGTTTTGGCCTCTAATGCTCTGCGTAAGAGTTGCTCACAAGACCTATACTGCAGCGAAAATCATTTTAGGAAGTGTGACTTGAGGTTTAGGAACTACACTACATACATGGTCTGGTCACTTCACAGGAAAAAAAGCAAAATTAATCAACAAACTCAATTTGTTTACTGCAAGTGGACAGCATGACATATTGTTACAGTTTATTGCTGTATTACAGGTTATGCCATTATTTGCCTTTCACATCAGCCTTCTCATGTTTCATCTTGTTTTGTGAGAATGTTAGTAGGTCTAGCAATGAATGCAAAGGCGTGTTTGGAGATTATATCAATGGGAAATGATGCAAACCTACATAGAGATTGGCTTTAATTACATGTTGCTTTTAAAAATATATTTAGGAGTTTGTATTATGTAACATTTAATTCAAAAGTGCTTTGCCAGAAGATACAGCAGTATAAAAGCTCCAACGAAGGAACTGCAAGCAATTTACTTAATTAAAATTGGGTAATGAAATGCAATTCTTGTACATTTTATCACGATTTTAAATCGCACACAATCCATTCACAATTGTGATAGATGTTCACCTAATCCATTTGTACTGGTTCTAAATGAATCATTCCTGCTAGCATTAGTATTGCACTGGTAAAACCGGGCATGCAATTTCTAGTCCCATGAAAAGCATGAGAAAGGAAAAGAGAGAAACTTGTTCGTGTTTTGATAAGATTTAGAAGAGACTTGTTGGTGACTATTGTAAAACCACTGTGAAGTTAATAGTAAATGAAGGTATTAGTAAAAAATGTTGATAATACTTTAAACAACATTTTATGTTTAAATAAGAGGAGGAACAACTTTTTTTTGGTCAAAACTTGTACTAACAAATAATATAATATAATATAATATAATATAATATAATATAATATAATATAATATAATATAATATAATATAATATAATATAATATAATATAATATAATATAATATAATATAATATAATTTCCACAGTTTTTGAGATTGAACTACTATCTGATAGTACTACATCTGTAGTAACAAGTCAACTGAGGTTTGATTGGTTATTCAAGTGTTGAGAAACTTAGTATAAAAACTGTGAGGGTACATTCATTCATTCACTTTCTTTTCGGCTTAATCCCTTTAATAATCTGGGGTCACCACAGCGGAATGAATCACCAACTTATCCAGCATATGTTTTACGCAGCGGATGCCCTTCCAGCTGCAACCCATCCCTGGGAAACACCCATACACACACATACACTACAGACAATTTGGCTTACCCAATTCACCTGTACCGCATGTCTTTTGGACTTGTGGGGGAAACCAGAACACCCGGAGGAAACCCACGGGAACACGGGGAGAACATGAACTCCACACAGAAATGCCAACTGGCCCAGCCGAGGCTCAAACCAGCAACCTTCTTACTGTGAGGCGATTGTGCTACTCACTGCTCCACCTATGTAGTACTATCAGATAGTAGTTCAATCTCAAAAACTGTGGAAATTATATTATATTATATTATATTATATTATATTATATTATATTATATTATATTATATTATATTATATTATATTATATTATATTATATTATATTATATTATATTATATTATATTATTGTGCTACTCACTGCTCCACCGTGCTCTCCCTATGAAAGTTTTATTCAAACTTTTATTCAAACTCCCTATGAAACTAAAAATACAGCTGTGACTTCATATATTGTATATTCACAGCAGTGTCAAAATATTTTGAAACTATATAGGACTTGAGACTAATTTTTAAGGTCTTGGTCTATCTCTTTATTTGTGCTCAGTCTTCTGGAATTTTTTTATTTTCAAGGCCACAACAGATTATACTGAATTGATTGCACTTTTCCTGATTTAGAATATTTAACACACCAACTGTGATTAGCCATAAAACACAAATCAATAACTTCTAATTTGACTTTGTTTTGCACTATTGTGGCAGGTCAGAAAATAACTGAGTCTCTCAAAAATGTCAACTGGGCACAGAATCCAATAATTTAATGCACAGAAGTTCTGTATAATATCATTATTATATTACATATTAATATCCAAAGAGCGAGATAAACATTTAAAAAATTTTAACAGAAAATCCTATTACAGAATATAGTCACTGTCCACAGCTTGTCACTAATTAATTACTCACCTTAGTGTAGTTGCAAACTCCTGAGACTTTTTAATTAAATGAAGTTACGAAAATAAAAAAACACTGTTTTCAGCAGTTTTTTCTCTTCAGTGTCAGATCAAAGTGTGTGTTTATGTACAGTTGAGGTCAGAATTATTAGCCCCCCTGAATTATTAGCCCCCTGTTTATTTTTTTCAACAATTTCTGTTTAACAGAGAAAAGATTTTTTTAAACACATTTCTAAACATAATAGTTTTAATAACTCATTTCTAATAACTGATTTATTTTATATTTGCTATGATGACAGTAAATAATATTTGACTAGATATTTTTCAAGACACTTCTGTACAGCTTAAAGTGACATTTAAAGGCTTAACAAGGTTAATTGGGTTAACTAGGCAGGTTAAGGTAATTAGGCAAGTTATTGTAAAATGATGGTTTGCTTCTGTAGACTATTGAAAAAATATAGCTTAAAGGGGCTAATAATATTGACCTTAGAATGGTTTAAAAAAAAAATGTAAAACTGCTTTTATTCTTGTCGTTGCTAGATCTATAGTTATGCCACAGCATAACTATAGATATGTTAAAAAATAATTAGAACATAATACACATATTTTTAGAGTCCTGATCGGGAGGTAACGTCCAATTCTGATTGAGTCTGAAACTGCGTGATCGGCCTCGATTTCTGATCATGTGATCGGATCTGGACATCCCTAGTTAAAAGTACAGCTCACCCAAAAATGAAAACTCATTCCCTCACCCACAAGTTTCCACAAACCTTTCCGAACAAAAAATGTTGCTAACCATCATCATTGAAAACAGAAGACAATATCAATCCTTTTTTCTGTCAATGGCTTCTATTTTCACCAGAATACAACCAAAAAATGACCGTTCACTCTAGTGCCATCCACAGCTACAGCACAATGTGACTTTGACAACATTTTCAGCCACAGAGTGAAATTTAGCACAGCATGGACTGCTTTGAACTGTCAATGCACTGACTTTACAAATTACAATCACTCAGGTTCTTCCATTGTTCAGATCAAAACTATCAGCAGGGAGTCATTGTCTTTATCCATATAGCTCTAGCTTGAGTTTGGCAAAACACAAGATAATTACAGGCCTTCTGATTGTTGCTCAGCAGGGGTATTGGCCTCGTAGTCGGCTCATATCCCTGAGATGCGAGCAAGGATCATCCTTTCACTGAAGATAAGAAGCTCCATTTCCTGATGATGAACCCTTGAGTACAAAAAAAAAAAAAAAATCACCAGTAGTGATTCCAGTCCAACAGGACAAAGAGGAAAAAAAACTGCAAGTTTTGAGAGATTAACCCTGTCAAACACAGTTAGAGAGCGGGGCTGCTCACATCTCTCTCCTTCTGTCCAATTACACAAGCATGCTCGTAATGCAGTGGGAACTAATGAAATTGTTGCGATGATGATGAATGGTGGATGGCGAGGAAGGACAGATGGGAATGTAATTACTAGTGTTTGGGGATCAACCAAAAAGGCAGGTTCAAGGAACCATGGCAACATCATCCGTCATACGCCAGACAACCAATAGAAATCACATCGCTTTCCATTTCAATCCATGGCCTGGTGTTCTCTCATTTTACAGTTAAACATATGAATTATGATCGCCCCAGAAATCGCATGATAGCGTTTCGTTTGAAATTTTCAGACCTCTTTGAATCTAAACATCTTGGCTATAAAATAAATAAATAAATAAATAAATAAATGAGTGAATGAATTAATAAATATAAATATAAATATAAATATAAATATAAATATAAATATAAATATAAATATAAATATAAATATAAATAAATCTAAATATAAATAAAACTAAATAATTAAATATAAATAAAAAACTAATAAAAACAAATAAATAAATATATATAAATAATTAAAAATAAATAAAATAAAAATAAATAAATAAATGAATGAATAATAAATATACAAATAAATAAATAAACAGTGCTTTGATACATTCCTCAATTATGAAGTCACATACACTGTATTTGAACACTGGTTTACTGAACAAATTGTGCATGCCTTTAAATACAATCTAATTATAATTATAATTATCAAAAGAATAAAAATAAATATTACAGGTATAGGAAGTCCAATTACTTAAACATTATTGTAATATTAAAGGCTGCATTTAACAATAGATTCTAAATTATTACAATCAACTCCATTTTAGATACAGTAACCAACATGCAAAGATTTTGACTGAGGCAGATTTTACATAAAATATCATATACATTGTTTTATACAGTGTTTTTTATACAGTGTTTTTTACGACAAATTTATTTGAATATATACATTCACTAGGACATCACTAACACATTATAAATATAATGAATATACAGGGTAATATATAGTACAAATATTCAGAGAACTGGTCTTGTCTGCAGTGCATTTTCCAAGTGAAGTACACTGAAAAAAATTATTCAAAGCTGATTCCTTGGATTTACTAAATTTTTTTTACGTTAAGTGGTTGTAAACAATTTATTTGGGCTGAATTTAAACAAACAAATTAAATTGAACATTATTAAATTTAAATTGTTTGTTTAAATTCAACACAAATAAATTGTTTGCAACAGTTTTGAATGCAACACTTTTTCCAGTGTAGATTCCTGTAGACACCAAATAGCTTGCCTGAGGTAAAATGTTATATGACTTATTGGTTATGACTTTTATTGATGTTTTTTATTCAGTTGAAATACTGAGTGAGCAATTACATTAGATGTGAGATGTTCATTCATGTTCATAACTAGTAGTTATAGTTGTAA
Source organism: Danio aesculapii (assembly GCF_903798145.1). Classification (NCBI taxonomy): domain Eukaryota; kingdom Metazoa; phylum Chordata; class Actinopteri; order Cypriniformes; family Danionidae; genus Danio; species Danio aesculapii. Next base: position 36,100,232 of record NC_079443.1, read on the forward strand.
AAGAAAGTAATTATTAACTTCAGCGGCTCTACACTGCTTTTTGAATTGAGGCACAGTAATCTGTCGCGCTACATTACACTGTAAACCAAATCTATTATGTATTTATATTAATTGCAATATTTTATTGCAAAAAATCAGTAGAAACATTGTAGTTTTTATGGGTTAATTTACTATAAAAATGTTTTTATTAACACATACAATGTTTCACAATAATGAATTATAACTAATAAATACTAATATGTCATTAAAAATGACTCAAACGTGATTCATTGGATTTAATAAATTTTTTAAGTTCAGTGGTTGTAAACAATTTATTTGGGTTGAATTTAAACAAATTAAGTTAAACATTACTAAATTTAATTTGTTTGTTTAAATTCAACCCAGAATTCAAGCAGAAATCTTTTTTTAAGTGTAGAAAGTGCACAGCATCATGCACATATCTACAAAACACCTTGGTAACACTTTAAATTAAGGACCAACTTCTCAACATTACCACTAGGGCAAAATATCTGCTTGTTAAACATAAGCAGTTAATAAACCTGCTATAAACATTTATTTAAAGAGCCCCTATTTTGGGTTTTTGAAAATCACCTTCTGAAATTGACATACTGTAGCTCTAAGTGTATGAAAACACTCAGCTGAGGTTAAAAGCGCTAATTGTAAAAAAAAAATAAAATAAAATAAAAAATAAAAAAGAATTGACTCAGAGTCGTTAATATGATACATCTTAGATTCAAATGCAAAGCCGTTTTGTGTTGATGTTGATATGAAACATGGCCATATATGCGGCGCTGGACTTGAGAAAACTTTTCTTCAAACACTAGTGGAGGGCTGGGGACGAGATTGATCATGACTGAAGATTATGTTGTGACCACTGAGTACGTTTACATGGACACCAATAATCCGATTTTAATACAATTAAGACAATAGTCTGATTAAGAGTCTAGCATGTAAACAGCGATTTTTGATTAATTTAATCTGATTAAGTTCATAATGAACTAAACAGAAATCAAATTAAGACATGTGGAGAGTGCCAATTTTAGTTGCATTATTGAAGTGCAGTACAGACATGTTAAGAACTAGTATTGTTGTGCTAAATTATCGCTGTATTTTGCCACATGATCTATACACCCCCAGCTGTTTGGCACTATTCTCTGCACCTACTGAGTCAGTAAAGGATCACCGACACCTGCATCACAAAATGCAGAGTTTTTTTCCCCCATACGGTGTGCATTTTCTATTAAAACAAACACTCTTCCAGCAGTTCATACTCGCATCCAATATCTTGCTTGTCACGGGGGGCAAGCATAAAATATTCCTGAATGAAAGTGAAAGTGCCCAACTACTGTTGGAGTCGACAAATTAAAAATGAAACACCCGAAACTACTTGAAACTCTGGAGGAAATGTGGATAGTGGTATGACGTCAATCGAATTATGTGCTATAACATGTAAAACAGGATCATGGGAGAAACATTCAAAAGCAACTCATGTAAACACCTTAATCATATTATTGTTTTATTTAGATTAAGGCAAATAATTTGATTACTGATGTCCACGTAAACGCAGTCACTGCCATTTTTCAAATGAGCAGAAATGAGAGTAATTTCCCTTTAATGTCTACAATTCAGGAAATACTTTGTTTCTACATAAAACAAATTAGATTCTTCTTGCAATTATTGATAGGGAAGTGCAGCACAAAAATATTAGGTACATAGCGTAGAGTTAGTAATACATAACTAAAAGTAACATTTCCTACATAGTAATATCAGAATATTTAACAAGTTTGGCTAATTTGAATGCTTGTTTCATGTTTTCTTCAGTTTAACCACTTATTTGACATTGGAGAAAACTTTCAGTGCTATATTTTATCTAAACATCTTGTGTTAGCACTGAAATAATTGCAGGAACTGTACTGATTCACTATTAACTACAACTTTTGCAGTCAACATGAGCATTACAAAATTGTTACCAAGCATTAATGTTATACAAAATCTAAAATACATAATACATAATATACACAAATGTTGGACAGTATGTTTAAAGTTTAATTTGTGCAATAGATTTTGAAAGTAACACTGCTTCAGAGTTTAATAAACAGAGGGCATCTTGTTTTCAATAGACTACACAGTAAGAAATGACTTTAATGGCTTTAAAAGTGAGCTCAAGGTTTTGGAACAGAGCTAATATGTGCGATATTTCTTCAAAGCGTGATAAGGCAGGAACTTTGCTTTAGAAATACAACGAAACTACTGAGATGACCTCTTGATAATCTCTTGAGACTAGATTTATGATTTTGAGACTATTTCCTCTGGCTGGAATTTCTGCCCAGACACTTTTCTTGTTATTTAACTGAAGTTTAGGGATGGTCAACTTTCAAAGTATCCAACGGTAAATCAGTCGGTAATTGATTGGTCGACACGGACAAGGCTTCAGCACGAGACAGAGTGAAATGCCCAGCTGGTAATCAACTATATAAAAGTAGTCACAGTGCACACGCGCTTCATAGTGTAAGGCTTTTTTCACACACACACACAACCCTCCTCAGAAGAACTAGGGAAAGCGACGCGAGTCTCTCTCTCTCTCTCTCTCTCTCTCTCTCTCTCTCTCTCTCTCTCACACACACACACACACAACGCTCCCCAGAAAACTAGGGAAAGCGACGCGAGTGTCTCTCTCTCTCTCTCTCACACACACACACACAACGCTCCTCAGAAGAACTAGGGAAAGCGACGCGAGTCTCTCTCTCTCTCTCACACACACACACACACACACACAACGCTCCTCAGAAAGAACTAGGGAAAGCGACGCGAGTCTCTCTCTCTCTCACACACACACAACGCTCCTCAGAAGAACTAGGGAAAGCGACGCGAGTCTCTCTCTCTCTCTCTCTCTCTCTCTCTCTCACACACACACACACACAAAGCTCCTCAGAAGAACTAGGGAACGTGACACGAGTCTCCTGTCTCCTAGCTTACGATCGATCGCCATAGCAACGACAAACGGCAGTGGAACGCGAGCTCACAAAAGCCTTTAACGTTAAATCCGTAAACAAAGCGGCACGCGTCGCGTTTTTTAACGTGGCTTACATGTGATAAGAGAATATAAAGAGTAACCGCGTGTACTGTACCAGGTTAACAACTCATCTTTGGGTAGAGACTGTCAATATTATCCATCTGAGCACAGCGTGACTTCATTGGACCGGCGGCGTCTGTGTGTGTGTGTCTAGTGTTTTTTCTGTGTTAGTGGGCGGGGCCGCAGGTTTCAAATCTCCCTGGTTTGCGCGCGTAACTACTGGCGAGGCTTGTGTTTCGTGGCTGCGTCATCGCGAAACACCTAATGACTCGTTATCAAGGCGACTCGTTTGAAGCACTATGAGTCGACTCTTTTATAGACGAATCAATAGTTTTTTTAAGAAAAAACTGTCTCTGTTGTGCCACAGGGTGCAGACGTTATAAGAGCTGACTGGATATTATTAAAGAAATAATTGATTTATGCCTTAGAGTTGACAGATGGGTTTAAAACTCACAAAGATGTGTTTTTTTGGGCTTAAAATACTAGTTTGTTTAGAAATTAGAGAGCACATGCTCCAGTGATGACAGGATAAATAGTCAGAATGACAAACAAGTTGAATGATGAGAAGTGTGGGGATACACCTATCATTGACAATAAGCCTTTTTTGTAAATTGAAATAGTAATAAACAGACCCTGTAGTTTTTCACTTTTTTGGTGATTTTTTGCAATAAAAATGACTGATTTTGTGGTGGTAATTCCCAGAAATTGGCGGATCTTATTAGGCAGCCTGTTAAGGTGTGCAATCTGACAAAATGACAATGACAGAAATCATAAAAATAAAGCTTCTTTATTTTGGTCTCTTGTCAGGACAAGATCTAATACAGAAATAAATGGTAGGGATTAAGCCAAAGGAAGGTTGTGTGACTCTTATTCCATAACCTTATATTTTCTCTCTCAAATTTCACTCACCGGATCATCTGACATGTACCTCACTCAGGAAATGCGTTTGGGCTTCTGCTACCGTAATACATCTGAAACAGATTGCCGTAAAACTTGTCAATGGCAGGGAAGCGTTTACTCTTGTCAACGGCAGGGAAAGAGTTGATTGATTTGATGAGCGTCATAACACCAGTCATACATGTAAAGCAAAAATAATGTCCTTCAATTCAAGTAATCAATCTCCATCATTATAAGTTGCTTGCTATTCTGTTCGTTCAATCGCTCCACGTTTTCTCCCACTTTCTTTTGCAGTCTGACACACGTCAAACGCACAACACGCCCAATTCATGCCGTGTTATTCACTCGATTTGCGCCACAGGATGTTTAATTGCATCTTTGCATTGCCTTCCATGTAATGTAATGATTGTGAGGGTGCAGGTAAGACATCATTTTTTGAGAGACACTCAAATACATCACGCAGGCTGTGTATGCAACGTCAACAAGTCACGGAAAACAATTAATTGCAAACTGAGATAAATCTAATTTGATTTTGTGGTTTGGAATTGGATGTTTCATGAAATTATTTACATTTCTTTTAATTATTTTGCAGGATCGCAAAAAAAATGTGACTTTTTGTTGATTTTGCGTTGGATTCAGCGATCACAAAATCGTGAAAAACTAGGGGGTCTGAATAAAGGCTTGTATCAGCAAAAAATAAATAAATAAATAAATAAAAATAAAGCCTGTACCTCAACTGATCCTTCTTAATACAAACAGTGCAGGTCCCACATACAGCAATATGCATTACTGTACATCACAACTGCATTTTTACAGGCCTAACACATTGGTCAAGTGTAGTTTGTTGATTCAGATAAGAAGAAAAAAATTAAAACAAATGTGCATGCAAATAATGACCATGCTAAAATGCCTTTTTAAAGTATAAAAAGCCGAGTACACAAGAGAATGTGTAAGAAATCCTAATGTGTGTGCATTATAGTTCTTTCAAATGCTGTCAAAATATTGGATCTAAATTTCTTGTGAATAAGCTTGTTATTGTACATGAAATGATATAATTATTTTAAAAATCTAACATTGGCATCAAAAACCACATCAAACTCAATTTCATTTTCATGAGTTCATTTTTGACGTGTATTTGATGCCTGTTTTATATATCAATTTAATGTCATTTTGACATCAAGTTACTTTACATGCATTGTAGCTTTCAGATGAACAAAACTTATATTACAACACGTCAAACACTTCTTGTATTGTTATTTTGGTAATGTCAAATAAACGTCAAGGTTTTGACTTCAAATCATTTGACATGTTTTTTGGATGTTGTTTTGACATCCAGGTGAGCCAAATGCATCAGATGTTCATCCACAGGTATGTGAGCAGTGCTTAGCATGACATCTGAGACTGAAACTAGGCTGTCTTTGACTACTCTATATCTACTCTCTGTCCCACATGAGAGGTTTTCAGACATTTTCAATGTCGCGAATGGGAGCATATCATATCAGCACTATGATTGGTCAGATTGCCAGTCAATCAAACTCCTTGATAAGTTATTTATCTCATTCTATCTAAAAGTTTAAATGTTAATCAAAATATGCTCTTTTTGGTTTTATATTGTTGTAAAGTCCAAAAGCTTCATTTTCATGCACAATTAATGACTGTGGAGGTTGTACTAAATGCCCACAAATGTTTTTCACATATTCATAACCACAGTGTCCTATCACATATTTCAGATTTTATATGACACAACGCTGCAGTGTGATACCTTGACATGTAGCAACATGATGATGACTATTTTCACAGCGTGATTAGGAAAATTCTTTTACATCGAGAATAGTTTCAGGGTTTTCTAGGGATTTTTCCATCTCACTTAAGACATAACTGACAAAATTAGAATGACTGGGTCTCTTAAAAATGCTTACACCACAGTGACTATTGATGACAATTTACTTCCTTTAACGCATACTGTTCTAAAAACTCTGCTTAGAACTCATTTAATTTATGTTTATATTATCAACGCACACCTAGCCACAGTCAACCATCATCCCACAATGCATTATAATAAACTAATAAAGTATACAGGTGCAGTATGCTATAAAAGGGTTACCTGAAATTCTCCACAACAATCCTGCTGATAACATGGTGCATGGCACATTTTAGATTTAACAGCATCTTGAATCTACAATGACGCGTACACCAGATAAGAAAGCAATTTAGCCTGTTGTGAGCCCAAAGTGGGAAGCCCAGCAAGATAACTACCATTGCATATAACAGAAGGATGCAATGTGGCTGCATACTGCTTTATAATGTTGTTTTAATGGGAAAGGAAACACACTGACAATCTTTGATCTTCCTTCCTGAATAGCCTTTATCTTGAGCACTTTCCAGTATAGTAGTTAGATTTAGAATCTTTCCTGCCACAAGCATCGGGAAAGACTGATTTGAAGTCAATTAAAGTCTATCACTGTTAGGCGTGTTCGTCACATTGGTCTTGTTCAGAATGTATTTTTTCGTATCTGTTTATGTCTATTAGAAATGTATTACTTATAAATATCTGCAAACATTGAACTGCTTATTATTCATAAATATTCCTCTACTAACATGAGTTTTTAATGACAATAACAGTTTATCAGGCATTGATACTGCCTTGTTTATCTTTTACTAATAGGTAATCATTAAAAACAAAACAAAACAAATCAAATAGAAACAAATCAAACAAAACAAAACAAAACAAAACAAAACAAAACAAAACAAAACAAAACAAAACAAAACAAAACAAAACAAAACAAAACAAAACAAACAAAACAAAACAAAACAAAACAAAACGTTCATTTGAAATAAAAACGTACAATGTTTGTTTTGGTAACCTTCAATCAAAGTTGATGTGAAATAAAAATATACATTGTTTATTTTGTTAGTGCACATTGTTATTCCTAAAGTTAACAATTAATCCATGCAAATTAATCCACTGGAAAAAAATATGTTTGCTTTCATAATTTTTAATCGGTCTGACCATTTGCTTCCGGGCTTGGAGTGGTGGACCTTATCATCAATTTGACAGCTTCAGCCACAATATTCTTAACCTCGCCCCTTTTACCATAAGTTTTCTATGAGGGAATGATGCACAAAATTACTCTACTCAACTTTGAGTTTCTGTAGGAACATTCTGAATTAAAAGTCAACTTTTGATTTATGCAAATTTAGGCCCAATACAATTCTATTTTTTTTACTCCTACCCCTTCCCCTTGGTCCTTCTAACAGAATATGAAGAGGGAAGGCTTCAAATTTAGCCCTAATAAATGGGACACCACTACAACACCTGCATGCGTCATCATATGTAGTTGCGAACTGTCATATAATATCAATGATGGCGCCTACTGTAGTTGCTCCAGTTGCTTGGCTTGCAGTTATTTTTTGGCATTATCTTTAGGAAATCGGCAAAGGCAACATAACGATATAATGTGGCAATAAGCAGGTAACTGTATTGTACATTCACACAGTGACCATAATCATTTATGTAAACACAAGAAATCAATATTAATGTTATACCAGATGGTGTAAAAAGGTAATTTTCTGCTACTAGACTTTTCTGATAGGGTATTGTGAGTGTCATTGAGTGACAGATTTGAAAATATGTTGTGGGACTACTATAGGGTAGTTATTATTATGGATTATAGATAGCCAAATGTAAAAATGTTTTTTAAACATGACCGTAAAACATGAACACTGTCATAAATGTATTAAAACACATTCTTATTTGTTGTACAAATTCTAAAAAAAAATTCCTGCAAAAAATACTTAAATTTGTGCATCACATTACTTGTGTGTGCAGCCATGTTGCTGTAGAAACTGGTATATTCTAGGAAATTTTGTTTTTCAATTGAAGTGTGGTCCAGGAAACTCTCCATTTTGAAGGCCTTTCACTTGCCCCTACGCCTTTAAGCTAAAGAGAATTGCCAGAGCCCTACCCCTTCACATGAACACACAAAACAAGAAGAAAAATCAAGGTTTGGGGTTACAGTCAGTATGGGGACGTGCAAGAGATCTGAAGAGGGGATGGCAACATCAACAGCCTGAGGTATCAAGACATTTGTGCTGCCCATTACATTACAAACCACAGGAGAGGGCAAATTGTTCAGCAGAATAGCGCTCCTTCTCATACTTCAGCCTCCACATCAACGTTCCTGAAAGCAGAGAAGGTCAAGGTGCTCCAGAATTGGCCAGCCCAGTCACCAGACATGAACATTATGAGGGTATTTATTTACATTATTTCTGGGGTAAGATGAAGAAGGAGGCATTGAAGATAAATCCAAAGAATCTTGATGAACTCTGGTAGTCCTGCAATAACACTTTCTTTGCCATTCCAGATGACTTTATTAATAAGTTATTGGAGTCATTGCAGAGATTTATGGATGCAGTGCTCCAAGCTAATGGGAGTCATACACAATATTAATTCGTTTTCTACTGCACCATGTTTTTATATTCTATACTGTACATTATTTCTGTTAAGTGTCAAGACTTTTGTCAAAGCAAAGTCAGCCTGTCCTAATTAAATAATTAAAAAAAATCAAGGCATGGTCATATTTTATTTTGGTAAAATAAGTGTAATCTAGAGGCCTTTGCCTTTCATATAAGCCACTTCTGATACCAAATGATCAACTAGTCAAGTTATTATTTTTTGTTCCTAAAACTTGCATAGGCAACAAGACTTTTGTCAGGTAGTGTAGTTGTAGAAAACATACACAATACTAAAAAACTATTATGTTAAGACAAAAAATAAGTGTTTAAACACATAAACTATCAAAACAAAGCACTTAAGTCAATTCTGTGTTTACTTTTTAGCTTCACTGATGATTTCATCAGTATTTTAGCTGGTACTGGCAACTATTATAACTGACAAATTAGGTTTTGTTTTCCTGTTATCTTTTTCTCAAACATACATAATTCCAAACCCATAATTTGCATCAGACAGCATAAACAAAAAGACAGATTTACCAACAGAATGCCCCAGCACAAATCCCTTTTTTTGGCATTAAAAACCTGTCAGGCTTTACTAAAGAAATACAGCGAAACACTGGTGAAACAGTAATGTGAAACTCAACCCAAACAAACCTAAATACATTTTATCCCTTAAAACATATGGAGAGAAAAGGTATGCAAATGTGTTGAGCATATGAGTCTACTACGAAAGCCTGGAATTCAACTGTAGGCATAGTCTGGCTCTTGGCTTCAGAAATGCCAGTCAGTTTAGGGGTGCTATTCCTGCAGCAGAGGTTGATGGGATTGTTCCCCTGCTTTGCACTGACCCTGAGGCTGAGGACGTTAGCACTGCAGTGCAGCCACATCCATCTCTGTCACTCCACTACTGAGTGCGCTCAGGGCACGAGGACTCGCTGCTGTCAGGTTATAACTCCATACCTCAATCCTTAAATACGTCTCTATCTCATACAACCTCTCCCCATCTAAATAACTCTCACCTCTCCTAACCTAGAAAGCATCCTGGAATGCTGATGCTGATTTCGAGCAAGAACCCTTTCTAACACGTCCTTCTCAAATGAGTCGTCGTCTTTAGTGGAAACCAGTTGTTCAATCGATTGATTGTTCAAGAGAATTGTTGAAAATTTAAACATAAATATTGAAAGGTGAGGGGTTGGTGAATGTTTATTATTACAGTTTTTTAATAGAAGAGCAAGAGGAAATATTTAAAGGCAACACTTTAAAGATTGTTTTTTTTTAATGGAAGAAAACTGTACTTTCTAGATTGTTTATGCAGATGTATGCAACAAACTAAAACTGCCAGCCAGTGGAAAAAACAGACACAAAATTATTTCATGCATACTGTACTGTTTTAAAACAATGTCTTAAAAACACGCACGCACGCACCCACGCACGCACACACAGACACACACACACACTTTTAGACATGGTCAAGATGATCTGCTGCAGTTCAAACCAAGCATCAGAATGTGGTAGAAAGGGGATTAAAGTGACTTTGAATGTGGCATGGTTGTTGGTATCAGACAAGCTGGTTTGAATATTTCAGCTGCTGATCTACTGGGATTTTCACGCACAACCATCTCTAGGGTTTACAGAGAATGGTTCGAAAAAGAGAAAAAATCCATTGAGCGGCAGTTCTGTGGGAACAAATGCCTTGTTGATGCCAGAGGTCATGGTTCCACTGCATGGTTCCAGCTGATAGAAAGGCAGCAGTAACTTAAATAACCACTCCTTACAACAAAGGTATGGAGAAGAGCCTCTCTGAACACCACACCGAGAAGACCACACCGGGTGCCACTCCTGTCAGCTAAGAACAGGAAACTGAGGCTACAATTCACACAGGCTCACCAAAACTGATCAGTCGAAGATTGGAAAAATGTTGCCTGGTTGTCTCGATTTTTGCTGCAACATTCGGATGGTAGGGTCAGAATTTGGCATCAACAATATGAAAGTATGGATTCATCTTCTTTTGTATCAACGGTTCAGGCTGGTGGTAGTGGTGTATTGGTGTGGGGGATATTTTCTTGGCACACTTTGGGCCCATTAGTACCAATTTAGCATCGTGTTAATGCCACAGCCTACCTGATTATTGCTGTAGACCATGTTCATCCCTTTATGACCACAGCGTACCCATCTTTTTATGGCTACTTCTATCAGGAAAACATGCTATGACATAAAGTCTGAATCATCTCAGACTGGTTTCTTGAACATGACAATGAGTTAACTGTACTCAAATGGCCTCCACAATCACCAGAACTCAATCCAATAGACCACCTTTGGGAAGTGGTGGAAAGGGAGATTTACATAATGGATGTGCAGCCGACAAATCTGCAGCAACTGCATGATTCTAATCATGTCAATATGGACCAAAATCTCGGAGGAATATTTCCAGTACCTTGTTGAATCTATGCCATGAAGGATTGGGCAGTTTTGAAGACAACAGGGGGTCACACCCGGTACAAGTAAGGTGTGCCTAATAAAGTGGCCGGTGAGTGTATACTTGTTTGTTTTTGTATTATATAATGTTGCTCCTTATTTAATAGACAATGTTTGGCCTTTCGGCAAGTCATGCCAACAAAATAAAATACATAAGTATTTTTTATTTAATCTAAACTACTATTTTAGCATTTTCTAATGTGAAAAAAACAAGCAAATAATTGAATTTATAAGAATTTTGAGGAATCTTAATAACATCGAAATGCTTGCATTCACTATACTAGAAGATTTAAGACCACTGGAAAAAATAAGAGCAAGAAAAGTGTGAATAAAAACCTAATCCCTTTACTATTACGAAATAAGTGTCATCGGATTATCTGCTACAATGAATAGATAAAGATCCTGTAAGATCTCAACACAACAGATGGGTAACTCTAGCCAAGTACATGACAGTGCTATTTCTGCCACTTGGTGCAGAGAAAACATGTCTGAAACTTCCTTTTGCTGTAATTTCATATCAGAGGCATTGTGCTATTAGGTATCAAGGGGGAGGTCTGTATCTGTTCAACATGGCACAACTAACAGCATGCGTGCTGTTTCACACACTCAATGCTGCAAAATATCACCTTAAAGAATCTCCTGAAGCAGAGCTGTTACATCAGACAAGTGTTCACAGGAATTCTCAGTACTAATTGATAGCTACAAGTGTTGTTGCTGCTTTTCTATCAAGTAAACATGCTAAGCCAGTAATGGGAAAAAGGCTATCATTCAATTTGCTCAATTTACCGTCTTGCAGGCCATTTCTGAGTGCTGGATTTAATGTTTGTTTTTAGTTTCTTTGACAGGTTTTTTGAGTTTCTTCCAATTATTATTTTTTTTTTTTAGTTTGATTACGTGTTGATTTGATGTGGATTCATGTCAATTGATTGATTACCACTAAGTAGTTCCTTCTGATTGATTAGGGTGATGACTTGAGTCTAGTTTCTAAGCTTTTTCTAATCTAAAGCTGTGGTCACACTAGTTATTGTGCTTGCACAATTTTGTCATACAGTGCTTCGAAAAGGGGCAGGAAATAATATTCTGATTAGACGTTTATAAAAGTGAGCGATTGCTCCATAATTTACATTTCTGTACAGAGAGGTCACGTTTTGATCTTCTATTTGTCTAATGTTCCCAGGTCAGAATTCATTAAGCTTGAACTTTTTAATGCAACGTATGCAACAAAACTTGTCACATGAGCTTGCGTTCCCGGCATGTTGCAGTCGCGTGCTTATGAATGGAAGTCTATGGAGCAAAAAGTGCGGTGTGACCGTGGCATAAGATGTAGATGTTTATTTAAAGTCTTTGAAATGTTTGTATATGATTTGTTTTTGTGCTCTGAGGTAGACTTTTAAGCCGAAATGCATTGGTATTTATTTCATCTTATTAAAATGTTCTGCTTTTATTAAAAGTGTTGCTGGAGTTCCCTACTTTTATTATATTTGCATATTGTCCAAGCATCTTGTATGGTGGTTGAGTGCTCCAAACATTCCCTTACCTGCTGGATTTGATTAACCAGGCTTATAAATACAAAATTTGCATACAAAATAAATACAAAAGTCCCCTATAATAAACAATTGAGCTTGATCATTTCTGAATCCATTCAGCTGATCTCCAGGTCTCACAGTAGCACTTTGAGCTTAGCATAAATGATTAAATCAAATTAAACCATTAATTTCTCCATCTAAAATGATCAAAGAGTTTCAACTTTCCTATTTAAAGCTTGACCCTTCTGTGGTTACATCGTGTAATAAAACTGATGGAAAATGAAAAGTTGCTATTTTCTAGGCTGATGTGTCTAGGTACTATAATCTCATACCGCCGTAATAATAAAACACTGCCATGGCTGCAGCAGGTGCAATGATATTATGCAGAGCCTGAAATTAGGCTAGCTTCCATCAATATAACCAATATTGCTTGCAAAAGGAGGCTGTGCATTGCAACCATGTAGACATCGGTGAGAGAAGTGCTCCATTATAAACACAACAGATATATAACTTGATGTATTCAACCAGTGAAGCAACAAAGCAACCAACCCTTTTCCATTCAGAAAATTACAGTTATTAATAGTCATTATAAACAATGCATTACAGTTTTTCTCAATTGATTTGCTCAATTCTTGATTGAAACTTTTATTTTTTAAAACAATAAGTTTACATCTCTGAACAATTAGCTCATTGTTCACTTCAGAGTGGCATTTCTTATTGATTTGAGGAAATTGCAAACGTTTTGGTACAATCGTCTGTAGTTTGGACAAAAACTAATTGCATATGGCTTGATCAAAACTGATGTCGAGTCTCATTTAAACTGTCAAGCTCTTCACAACTTCTAAATCCTTTTTCAACTTGTAAACCATCACACTCAGAACAATCTATTCAATAAGCAAACATTTGTATACACGTTTACTTCATAAATATATGCTATTGACATTGTTTGCTATATCTGAAAAAATAGTAAATGATCTCTAATTGCATTACAATTTGCATAAATGAAAAACCAATCAAGTTAAAGAGCATGTAGATTTCCTACAGCACAATCGCTCCCTTTTTTCTTTTCTGAATGGAGAACTTTCACTAGCAACAAGCTTGTGGAACAGTAATTGGAAGATTTGTAATCTCTAGCAAAGCCAACAAGACGTCCACCAAGAATTTTTTTTCATGAATCCTATGAAATGTGAAATATCCACAACAGTAATTAGACAAGCAAGATTGCACTTTACATGTAATACTTTGGTACAAAAATAAATGTACTGTTTAAATACAAATATATATATTTATTTAAATTTTTTTTCATTGTACTATTTACACTTTTAAACAATTTTCAGATTATTGTAATCCTTAATTTCCATGGCTGACTGTCATGGTGGATAAACAACTAATCGTTTTGAGCAATGTGGCTCACACGATGACAAATACACTTTAGTTTTGGTGGCCTTGGCCAAATTACTGGCACGATAACTAGGTTTTGAAGCATGAATAAAATGTTTTGGGTGAGTAACTACATTTTCTAAAATTTCAGCAAATTATTTTAACATTTGCACTCAGAGTTCAGACAATGTTAAAATGTGTCAAAGCAATTTAGAAAAACTGTAATAAACACATTGGATGCCAGGTTTTTTTAAAGTTACTAGCTAAGAATAGCTACTCCCCAACACTGAGAAACTAAAACGTCAAAAAAGAATCAAAATTAAAGCCTCTCTTTAATTTTGTTAAAGAAAAGAGAAAATATTTTTAAGAATGCTTTACAAGCATCAATTACTAGCTTTCTCCCAGCAAGCAAAATTCATGTGGCTCAAATCCAGTCCACACCAGACAAATACATCCGGCCCACATACCGCATGGAATGATGGCACTTGGGCGGTCCGCTCCTGTTTGCCAGATCTGGGCCACAATTAAGCCATAGCAAAATCACATATCAGCCAGAACTCAACCAAATGAACCAGAACGGACCCTATTCTGGGCCACAGTTTACTTTTACTCTGGCACAGACCCAGCCCACACCAGACACTTACATCTGGACCACATACTGAATGAAATGATGGCTCAGGTGCGGTCCGCTCCTGTTTGTCAGGTCTGGGCCACAAATAAGCCAAAGCAATACCACATATCAGCCAGAATTAAACCACATGAACCATAACTGAACCCATTCTGGGCCACAATTTGCTTTTATTCTGGCCCCGATCTGGCCTACACCTTACACTAGCTGGGTGTGGCAAAGTACAAAAATCCCAGCATGCATTGCAGTATGAATACATTATATAGCTTATTGATGCTACAGTTTTTATTATTTGCTTTTGATTCTGCTATTTATGAGGATGTTGTTGATTTTGTCACATTTAGTATCCTGTTTGTGAGTTTTATTCATTTTGTTAATTGTCACCGTTGTTGAGGTTCATATGCTGATTATTGATGTCTCAGTGAGCAGAAGTTGAACCATAGAATTGTTTTAGTTAATAAACCTTCATTATTATGTGGCATGTGTAAGCATCAGTGAATTATATTATTTCATCACAGGTTGTGCCTCACTTTTTTTTACTTGGCTTGTTTGCTGTAATGAATAAACTTTTCAAGCAAAGTTCTTAAAAGTTACAGCAGCTCGAAAGAACATTTATATTAGGAGGTTCAGGGCCCAACTAAAGCAAACACTTTTTTCCATGATGGTGACTTTAGTCTATGTGGTCCACATATGTTTTAAGACAACTGGGCCACATTTGCCATATCTTCTCTGGGCCGCTTTAGGCTCACAGCCACATTTGCCAGAGCTAACTGTGCCAAATATTTGCCAAAAGTGGCCCACATTTGTTTTAGGATAACTGGGCCACATTTGCCATTTCTTCTCTGGGCCGCTTTAGGCTCACAGCCACATGTGCCAGAGCTAACTGTGCCAAATATTTGCCAAAAGTGGCCCACATTCGTATTAGGATAACTGGGCCACATTTGCCATATCTTCTCTGGGCCGCTTTAGGCTCACAGCCACATGTGTCAGAGCTAACTGTGCCAAATATTTGCCAAAAGTGGCCCACATTTGTTTTAGGATAACTGGCCCACATTTGCCATATCTTCTCTGGGCCACTATAAGCTCAAATCCACATTAGCCAGAGCTAACTGTGCCGAATATTCTCCAAAAGTGGCCCACATATGTTTTAAGATAACTGGGCCACATTTCCATCTTCTCTGGGCCACTATAGGCTAACGACTGCATAATCCAGAGTTTACTGTGCAGAATATTTGCCAAACTGGCCCACATATGTTTTAAAATAACTGGGCCACATTTGCCATATTTTCTCTGGGCCACATTAGCCTCACTGCCACAATAGCCAGAGCTTACTATGGCAAATATTTGCCAAAAGTAGCACACATATGTCTTAAGATAACTGGGCCACATTTGCACTTACACACGTGAGCCACTTTAGGTTTAGACCCAGATTACCCTTAAATGACTATGCCACATTTGTGTCAGCTGTGGCCCACATTTTTCCTCCATCATTTGGGCCAAATTTACCATTTTCCACATGGGCCACATTAGGCTCACATTCAAATTACATTTTGCCATAAGTGCCAAATCTTTGCCTTAAATGGCCCATATTTGAATTTGAATCTTTGACCCACCTTAGCCATTGCACAGGTGGGCCACTTCAGGCTCACATTTATTATGTCTGGGCCGAAGGAATACCACCAGTGCCACATAAATGCCTAAAGTGGCCCACATTCGTATGCTATCTGGGCTTCATTTGGTGCCAGATGTTAAGGGTTTAAATCCCCCAATCAGAGCTTTTCTCTTAAATCTGGCAACTGTACACACATACTTGTGCTTTACACTGTGGAAGCATTGCCGATGATAGGAAAACATGAACTAACAAGTATCCTGGAGTTTAGTTATCTCCATTTGAGATATTCAGCTCAAATGAAAGTGTCAATCACCCAGTCCACTTGCACCGTTTGCTGTGACAAAATCAAAGCTTCTCAGTGACAAATGGCAAAAAAGAAATCCAAACATGATCCCCTCTATGCTGTTTGAAATTGGGGTTGCTGAATAAAATCTCTCTCTCTGTGTCTCTTTCTGTTTTAATAGAAAAACTGTTTGCTTGATTAATAATGATAAAAACAGCCGGCAGCAGTAATATAGTGTACAGTTGCTTTAAGAGCTGTGCAGTTCCGTTAATATTATTCTTAACTCTTTAGGTTCAGTTATTTCTTCATAACAAATGAGGGTTAATATGAATAATCACTAAAAGCCACGTTTTGACACATTTAACCAATACAACATTCACCTTAAGATGACTACATAGTGTGTGTGTTCTGCTAATCGCAGAGGCTGAGCACATACACACAACAGCATTCGTACTCTTTAACCCTTTTAAAAACAAGTTCGCTGGTCTGAGCCTCAGCTTACTAATTTCCATGTGAAACTGAGCTTTGCAGAGAATCAAATGCATACTGCTGAAAAGGGGGTGGGATATGACGCAATAATCATTTTATATTGATTAATGTTTATTCATAATTGTTGGAAGTCGTAATTGAAATTCAATTTCGATTAATTGCACAGTCTTTGATAGAATGTAAAAATACCTTTCTCAAATGACAACAGTCATTTTTGAGCTACACTGAGCAACAAAAGGCCAAACATTTATTCAGTTGCGTCACACCATGGCTAAATTGCTATTTACATGGCAGACTTTGTAAGTGGAAAAACTGAATGCTTCACTAGCGAGAAAACAGTTAAACAGACCATCTGCAGCGCGAGGATAAAGAATGAGCCTCCTCTATTTGGCCTATTTACTTTCTCTTGATTTTACCTTTACTTCCTTTACGTTTGTGGTTAACGAAACGGTGTTGTACGCACTCAACTGAAGACATCCATTAGCCTACATACTTAATTTTATTTGTTAAGCACAAAGATTTGTTTCCAAACTGTTTCTAAATTCAGTTCTAATTTCCAGCAAATGAATAAATGAAAAATAATAACCAAGTGTAGGATTATGTCCAAACACGCGTCTTATTTTTATGCCCTATATGGTGATGCAAACCCGACAGGTGGACGAATCTAAGCTTGTTTTTAATAAAACAAATATAAATATGCATATAAAAAAATAATACCGCTAATAACAATAACATTATACAAATGCAAATTATCATGATTGAACTGAAAAAAGCCCCCCAAGGCATGTAGGCAGTGTTTTTTTTTTTATATTTATGTAGAAAATAAAGATTTTTGTATAACATTTTAATAATTAAATTTTTTTCATATGTAAAGATTTTTGTGTTTTGCTGTTTATGTGTATTAAGCAATGTGTACGCCAACAATTCGCCTTAACACACCTCTTTTCTAGACCGGAACACCCATGAGTCCACAAAGTGCTAATTAAGCAAAACCAAAATGTGAAAATTAGGGTTGTGCTGGTCTGAAAATAGCAACAAATCACGCCAAACATGTCTTGGGCCTTATTGCCAGGTGAATGATAGGGCCCTTAGTTGACAAAAATTTGAATCAGCAAAAAAAGGCCAAGGATTTATAAATCTGATTAACAATAAGAAGCACATTTGTCACAAAATTAAGTGTAAAGTATGCATGACAAAATTCTAAATGGTCACAAAATGACCACTAATGACCAAACATGATCATATGGTACATTCTTTTTTTAATACAAGTTTTGTTGGTGTTCCCTACTTATCATATTTGCATTTGATCCAAGCACCTTGTATGGTGATTGAGTGTTCCAAAATTTCCTTGCCAGGTGGAAAAACAAGCCAAGGATTAATAATTATGATAAACAAAATACAAAAGTATCACAAAAATTAATAACCAAACATGATCGTTATGGTACATTCTGTGAGAAAGTGCAACATGAAATATGTTTATTTTGTCCAAAAAAAATATTTTACAGGTATCTGGTATCTCTTAAACCATACTATTTACAACATGTCCTGAAATATATATACTGTATAAAAGAGAGAATGAGAGAGAGAGTTTGGCCCACATTTTTTTTAGTACACTTACAGTGATTTTGTGTGCATTAACAATGAAAAAGTGACATTGTGTGACATACGTATCCACTGTCATCACACTTTCTTGTATACAATTTACCTGAAACGGTTCTACTAAAATAAGGGTCATTCCTAACAAAAAATGGGCAGGGATCTGAGGATGTGTCTTGTCAGCTGGTGTGGAGGTAAACTGTTAAAGTAGATTCATCCATCCCGCATACTCCCAATGAAAGGGAGGACCACTATAGCTAAAGTGGTCTCATCCATCTCCCATGCCACTACTGGATAAAAGCAGCACATATGATGAATGGGAAAGGCGCCCTTGTTGAAAATAAGCAGCAGACAGTGCAAAGAGTGATGGGAAAGGAGGTTACGTGCCACCGCTTAGGTGATGCATCAAGAAAGAACGTACAGTAAGGGTGTAGCTTCCAGATCTTTGTGTATTTTGACACTTTTAGGACGATGCAGTCAAAGTGTGTGGCAGATGTTAAACATCATCACAACCTAATTGACTAGAGGGGCTGAATGTTAACTGGCAACGCTGATATTTTGACATGAACTAACTACACCTTCATGGCTGAGTGCAAAGGGAAATACCCATTTATGTCTAAATATGACTTAGACTTCACACGTGGCTGTTATCAGCTTTCACACTTCTCATTTCAGTTTCTGAAGGGAAACTCTTCAATGTCATGACATGTAAACAAGTCTGCCCTTTAAGCTGTTTTCCCCCCAGTTTAAACATCTTTTCAAAACAGTGCACATTAAAATATAACCTTTCTCAGTGTAATTCTTCACTCTGAAGTAAATTGAAGTTGACATTTACTGTACGATGTAGTTTAGAAATTTCTAATACATTTTGATAGCTTTTTTTTTTTTTTACTATAGCTGCTTCATAATGTCTGCTAACAGCAAAAGCTTTTTTTTCTCCTCTGCTGGATTCACTACAGAAGAAGCAGACTCAAGTTTCACATTTCTCACCTTTCTCACATTTCACAGGGGGATTACCTTCTCCCTAGCTGAAAAAAGCAGAATGTAATATATAATATACCTGGCTTGACAAGCAATAACAATAAAAAACGTTTTTCAGTGCAGACGAACAAACAATATGTGATATGCAATCCTAATCCTAGTGATTATCAAGCAACAAAAAATAAATAAAAAGCCACGAGACACAGTCATGTAGTTTTTACACGCACAACAAAAAAAGGCAATTATGGGGTTCATTTTTCAAGCTTATTTCTAAAATACATTTATTATTTTGGGGGTCCCGAGTACATCACCATTTAACACATAAAATATTGATTAACCATAACCTAAATGCAGTTTTTAAACATCCCTATCTATTTCAGAGCTTCCATTTGCATAATGTTATTATTAATTGCTGGAATTCATTGCCTTTTGCTCTCCCTTTTCTGTCATCTCCTTGAACACACATGGCTCTATTTTAACGATCTAGGCGCAAAGTCTAAAGCACATGGTGCAAAAGCATTAACGGCGTGTCCTAATCTACTTTTGCTATTTTAAGGACAGAAAAATATATGTTTTGTCCCCCGGCACATGGTCTAACAGGGTTGTGCTTTTTCTCTTAATAAGTTATGGGTGTGTTTTGAGCATAATGTGCATAAAACCATTCAGAGACTCATCTCCCATTCCCTTTAAAAAGGGAAATGAAGCACTCAGTCAAGTTTACATTTTTTTGTAAATTGGTTTCCACTTTAATGGAAATATATATTACAAACTCGATTAATGGAACCATTTTGCAGAAAATGACATGTTTTACTATAGATTTTAGACCTAGGGCGCCGCCATCTTGGAAAATCGCTGTGTCTGACGTCATGGGGTTAGTTCTGTTCCTTCAGCTGAACAGATACAGTGGAACTATGACAACACAAAGACTGTAAAGCCTAATTTAACCCAATGCATGAAGTTGTGGACGTTGAGCTGGTGCAAATACAAGCATCAAATGTGTGTCTAATATATAAAAATATATATTTATTCTATTTTTCCCTTTTAATTACTGATCATTTGATGCGCTTTGGTTCACTCTCTGTATTACGCTGCCTGACTGTCTGTCTGGGTTTCAACCAGCTCCAGTGCTGACGTAATGGGGGCAGGTACTTTCACATTTCACTATTACATCAAACGAAAGGTATTAAAATAAGAAAAATGCACAACCTAAATGCTTGTATTTGTTGTATTTGCACCAGCTCTGCGATGCATGCCCACAGCTTTATACATTGGGTTCAATTAGGCTGTCCAGTCTCTGTGTTCAGTCCGTAAACCCATAAAACCAAGACAGGCAGTCAGGCAGCGTAATACAGGGAGTGGGCTAAAGTGCATCAAATAATTCATAATTAAAAGGGAAAAAATAAAAATAGAATAAATATATATATTTTAACATTAGACACATATGATGCTTGTAATTGCACCAGCTCCAGGTCCACAACTTCACGCATTGGGTTAAATTAGGCTTTACAGTCTCCGTGTTCAGTCCTTTACTTCCACTGTATCTGTTCAGCTGAGGGAACGGAACCAACCCCGTGACATCAGACACAGCGACATTCCAAGATGGCGGCGCCTTAGGTCTAAAAGCTAGAAAACATGCCCTCACATGTTTTCTTCTACATGGTTACATTAATCGAGTTTGTTTAACTATATTTTCATTAAAGTGGAATCCAATGTACAAAATAATGTAAACTTGACTGCTTCATTTCCCCTTTAAAAGTCAGTTGCATCACGCCATAGCACATTTGCTATTTATATGGCAGGCTGAGAAAACAGTTAAACAGACCATCTGCAGCGCGAGGATATAGAATGAGCCTCCTCCATTCAGCCTCTTTACTTTCTCTTTACTTTACTCCTTTACTTTTGTGGATAAGGGAATGGTGTGGTATGCACTCAGCTGAAGACATCCATTAGCCTGCAGATTTAAGTTCATTTATTAAGCGCAAAGATTTGTTTCAAACTATTTCTAAATTCAGTTAAAATTTCCAGCAAACTAACAAATTAACAATAATAATAAAGTGTGGTCGAAGTGTGTGCATACTTCTCCAAAACCTGTCAGGTAGTCAAATTCATTCATTCATTAAATTTTCATTTTGGCTTAGCCTGTTTATTAATCAGGGGTTGCCACAGCGGAATGAACCGCCAACTTATCAAGCATATGTTTTGCGGACATTTTAATCCTTTAATTTTTTTCATATGTAAAGATACTTGTGTATTGCTGTACATCCTGTGTGTATTAAGCAATGTGTAAGCGTTTGGACCCGCATAGGCACATAACTAACGCGCTCTGTGTTGGACTTTAGACCAGCTTTTAGTTGGTCGATGGCACAGTTTATGCAAAATAGCAACGAATAGCAACTGAAAATAACAACAAATCACACCAAAAACGTCTTGAGCCTTATTGTGCCTGGTGTATGATAGGGGTCATGGAGTGAGAATTATTTGATTTAGATTAGTTTGATTGGCTGGGTGTTTCTTAGTCATTTAATTGTTCATCTAAAACGACAATCTCTGAAAATTATTTTGCTTTGCAGCAAGGTGCGGCGAGAACATGTCATGTTATAATTGATTATAGTAAAACATCAAAGAGCTTTACGAGAATGCCAAAGATGTTTCCAAGATTGTTTTTTAAGATCAGGCAACCGGTCTACCAACACCACAATAAATAGTTTTAGACTAGAGTGTTCGAAAAGTATAGCATTTAGCCATTAGAAGATGTGAAAAACAAAAGTGAGAAAGTATTATCAACATTATGAGTTTCATGAGTCTGAGAAAAACAAAATGGAATCGTTTGTGGTGCTTAAACATGTTTGGGCCTCAGATGTATGTCAGATGTCTCAGGCATGAATCATCTTCTGCTGACGATATCATATTAACAGTTAAAAAAGATAAAGGGGAAGAAAAATCTAGAGCGATCTTGTAGTCTCCATTACAAGCATGAGTATTTGCTAAAAACAGGACATTCTGGAGTAACTATCAAAGTCTAAACTGCTCAAATCTGAATCAAATCTGAAATTGCTTTATGCTCCGCTGCACCTACCAACATCAAAGCCAAAAATCAATGCACCAAACACAATTATCTTACCAAATCAAAAAAAATAGTTGACAACATACAAGTCAAGAGGTCTAAATAAAAGTGAAAGTAGATGAAATGCTTACTCTTGTCAAATTTCTAGCCAAGCGTTTAGTGTGATAAAAAATCCCTTTGGCAGATGTGCAAAAGATCTCACAGAGCAGAGAACTCAAGGTCTGTCAGGACATACAACCACACATACTGATAACAGAGCAACAGATGCATGGTGAACGTTAAGCACTTGGCCATGACTTAGCTGTAACTAATCCCTATGAATATTTGTCACAGCACTGATGGCAAAGCGCCACTGATCACTCAAACAGTGTGTTCCTGTCCCAAGATACGCATCTCAATAATACAGTGTTTATTAATGCATTGAACAAATGAATGGGCTCCACTGCCAAAAAACAAAAAAAAAAAACAAAAAAAAAACAAAAAAAAAAAAAAATCACTGGGATTTTGTAATCTTGGCTGCATGAAGATTAGACAAGAACACACAATGGCAGGAAGTCTGTTCTTTCCTGTTAGAGAAGAAACAGAAAGTTTTATTATAAAAGTCATCACGAAGTTTGACTATTTACAGATTTGGGAGAATTTTCTTTCATTTTCCTCTTTTGGTAAAGTTTTATGGTGGCAGGTATTTGTGTTACAGGGTGGTACGGTGGCTCAGTGGTTAGCACTGTCGCCTCACAGCAAGAAGGTAGCTGGTTCGCGTGCCTGCTGGGTCAGTTGGCGTTTCTGTGTGGAGTTTGCATGTTCTCCCCATGTTCGCATGGGTTTCCTTCAGGTGCTCTGGTTTTCCCCACAGTGGAATGAGTGTGTGTGTGAATGAGTGTGTATGGATGTTTCCCAGTGCTGGGTTGCAGCTTGTAATGCATTCACTGCGTAAAACAGATGCTGGCTTTGTTGGCGGTTCATTCCGCTGTGGTGACCTCTGAAATAAAGACTAAGCAGAAGAAAAATGAATAAATGAATGAGTTCAAGACACAGTCAGCTTGTTCATGAGCATTCATAGACTAAATTTGGCCATCTAGTAATACTTGGTTTTACAGCAAGACCTGGCAACCTAAAATTTGTGAATATTAGAATAATCTCACAAAGCCACATTGATGACAGAAGGTTTAGACACCTATGTAGCTTTCATATACCAAAGCTCACCCAGACACTGCCTGACTGACAGGTAAAGCTACCAAGCACTATTTCTTTTTTTGTGTGTTTGGGTTGTAAAGCCGATGCCTTACAATAACAGACTGATGTGTACAATTGTTGTATGTATCATGCTGTAAATTTAACATATGTGTAACACTAAAGTGTACATTTAATGGATGCTTTACCATCCCATGAGTCTACAGACAAGGATTTGTGAATCAACCCAACTGATGCCTTAGGTCACTTGACAGTTGCATTATAGCGGATGCGTACATACATCTAAGATTCATTCACTCTACAAACATTCACATAACACAGAATATACTTTTAATGGTCACAAAATAAGTTTCAAATCAAATGTAGTTGCTACTCTACCTTATGCATGTTGGTGATTTCAGAACAATGCTGATTAAACAGAATGGACTGTGAGTAAACTTATTTGAATTAACCCATCTCCCATAAAATAAACAAATTACAAAATAAAATGAACTAAGCCTTGGAAAAAGAGAGTGAACATCAGAATGCTGATATCAAAGTTCAGAATCTATTTTACAAATGCAACGGTTCACCCTCTCAGGTCCTCATCAGGTATTCATCATTTTTCCAGATGATGATCTGAGAGGTCAAAACGTTGCATTTGTAAAATAAAAATTGAAAGCTATTATAATAGTGTGCCGACACTGACTTTTTTCCTTATGAATGTTCAATCCATTTCCACAAACGATGCACAAACTGGGCGTCTGTAACTGGGATATTGTTAAAATAAATCACCATAATAAGATATTTACGAAATGTCTTTTCCTGACCAAAGTGTCCTTGGTGGATACGTGCATAACTGCAAATAAAAATAATAAAACTAAATTAATTGGTTTGTGATGTTAAAATGTTATTTCCCCCCCCCCCCCCCCCCCCCCCCCCCCCAAAAAAAAGACTACTTTATTTACAGCAATTACATGATATTTACAATGTAATGCATTTTAATGAAAGAGACTATTCAACAGGATATTTAAACCATCTTTGAAATAAGCTTAATATTGTATTTTTGTTTAATCACCCATATTGAATGGGTGTTATCAGTGGTTATCAGCTGATACCTGTAAATATGGGCCAGTAGGAGACTTTTGCACCAACTGGTAGGCTCAGAAGACTGTTATCATCCATTCACATGGTTAATCATCTATATTAATATAGAAGACTCCAGATCCAGATCTGTTTTTACATTACTGTGACGTTTGGGTTTAGGGTTGGGGTAGACGTTCACAAAATACAATTAATGGAAAATTTAATAAATAATATATATAATTCTCATAAACTTCTGACCGCAGCTGTATGTGATCTATAGCTGATTAACCATGAGGATGGATGACAACAGCCTTCTGAGCTTACCACTAGGTGCAGACCCATATCTATCAGCTGATAACCACTGACAATTCTCATTTAATTGAGTGATAACATTCGAATTGGCTGGTTTTATTTATATATTAATTTTTAATAGCGAAATCACAGATTAAACAATAATTGGCACAATGCAGTGCAAATACTTGTCTCACACTCTTAGGGTTTAGAAACTATACATACACACACCAGTATTTCTCACAAACAACCCTAGTGAATCACATGGCTCAGTATAAAGTATCTGCATGTCTGACCAAATGTTAGAACATGATGCATTATCTAAGTGAAAGTGACCACCTGGTCTAACAAATCTTGAGTTCTGTAACATGCAGATGGTTGGGTCAGAATTTGGCATAAACAGTTTGAGTCCTTGAATTCATGCTGCTTTTATAAACAGTGCAGTCTGGTGGCGGCGATGAATAACTGTTACCGGGTGTCTTTTCTTGGCCAGCAGACCCCTCGATACTGTTTGAATCATTAATGGACCATACAGAAGCAATTCTTACTTTATGTTCGGCACAATTATGAACCACACGGAATTCTTTGCTTCTTTTGGAAATACAGTTGTTGGAATGGGCTTGATGTGGTATTCTGTGGGCACAGATTCCTTGCCAACGTATCCATGTGCATTCCTTTTCTGCCACACTCTGTTCAGATCCTAATACAACAGAACACCTTGGTGATGAGATGAAATAAAAGGTGTGTCAAAAAATCAATAACTGGGTGATTCTACAGGAACAATGCCTTGTTTAATCATTGCAACCAAGAATGATATGGCTAATATGAAGAACAAAGTGAATGAAACCCAAATATAATTTTTTTAATAATATGTAATGGATTTTGTGATCTATTTTATGGTTAACTATACCAGGACTTTAAGAGATAATGCCAACCCCACAGACTTCATAGACAATTCAAAATCTTAAACAATACACAAATGCACTTCATCGCAAATGAGTTATACACAGACATCATCTTTTTACAAAGGACATTATATTCTGTATAACTGCAGGTTAATATTCTGTCCACCCTATAACTTAACTTTTCTGATTTTGATGTATTCTGATGTAATATTGTGAACCTTTTGTTTGCTGCCTTGAATTGTAAATAAACTTGAATTGAGTTCCCCCAGAAGTAATGATGTTTATACAGTATGTACTGCATATTCTATACCTCTACCCCAACCCTACCTCTAAACCTAACCCTCACAGAAAACAATCTGCATTTATTCTGGATGATTTATCAGCCATTTTCCTCATGGACACCAAACAATTGTCCACGAGGTCAACATTTACTGGTACTGCTATAATTGTGATGATATTTGGTCCCCACAATGTGAGGTATACAATGTATGCACACACCTAATGAGGCCACATATAGACCATTTCAATGTGGTCATGTCATTGGCCCATGAGCATTTCCTGCTTGTTATCGAACTATTTCATAACTGCAACAAGAGGCAATGCAATCTTAACTTAAAGTTAAAACAGCTATCATTACAATATTTTTCAATATTTTGCACTTTTTGGATTCTCAGAAGCTATAGAAACTAAAAATGTAACACAGGAAATACATTGGGACCATTGTTTTTGTTTACATACCTCAAAATGGTCTATTAAACAATCAGTTCTTGTGTTGGATGAAGAATAGAGCAACTTATAATAGCAAGGCGAGTCTATTGACCATCAATTGACTATGTCTCAATTGATAAGACTTTTGGATTGCTCCTGGTCAGCAGTATTGAGAATTTACCAACAGTGGTCCAAACAGGAACAAAGTAAATTGCAGACCGGGTGTTAGGTGCCCTAGGCTCATTGATGCACAAGGGCAGCAAAGGCTATTCTGTGTGGTCCAAGTCAACAATAGATCTACAGTGACAAAAGTCACACAAAAATGTAATGCTGGTAATAGGAGGAATGTGTCTTTTGTTGAATGTGGCTTCAGTGGGCACAAAAGCATCAGAACCGCAGCACAGTTCTCTGGTGGTCACATGACACTGGTGTCATACACATAAATGGCAATAATTTCATGTTTTTAGTGCAAGTATTTGGACTATATTCATTTAAAATTTAAACATATATTTCAAATCTTCTTTTGCACTTGATGTTCATTCATTCATTCTTTTTCTTTTCGGCTTAGCCCCTTTATTAATCCGGGGTCACCACAGCGGAATGAACCGCCAACTTATCCAGCACGTTTTTTACGCGGCGGATGCCCTTCCAGCCACAACCCATCTCTGGGAAACAGCAACACACACTCATTCACACATACACTCATACACTACGGACAATTTAACCTGTACTGCATGTCTTTGGACTTCCCAAGCATACTGCCTGACAGGCGTATCAAAGATGGCCGCCGAGTGAAGGGACTTTCTTTATAATGTGCATAAATGTGCAATCTAGATTTTCACAAACTATAATTTTTGTTACATACACTGTAAAAAATGCTGGGCTCCACACAATCTTCCATACTATTAGTTTTTTACAAATTTAAGTGGCTTGAACACAAAACAATTAAGAATTGTGTTGTTTCTGCTCATTTTATATAAGTAGTCTGAACAAACAGCATGTAATACGTAATGAGCTAGAATTTCCAAGTAATTTGCTCTGCACTATATGAGGTATAAATCCAGGTGAATGATCATTTCAGACTTACTCACACTATGTACAGTGTCCTTGAACTGGGCCGAAGCACGCTTGTCCCCCGTCCAGTCTCCCCCGACAGCCCGCACTCACATGGCATTTGGGCCTGAGCACGCTTATGTCATCGATGATGCGCTGTTCAGAAACACTCTCGCTCAGCACAGTGAAGATTTCTTTAGTTATATCGTTTTAGGGGTTTGGGATACAGTGACACGCAGTCAAATATTTCGCCGAACAGATCAGCCACTTTTGACGCTCATAAACAATCATGAAGTCCTCATGCTGCAGGAATTAGGAGGTTTTCTAAAGGTGCAGCTGTCATGCAGTGAGTGGTTTGCGTCTTTAATAAACTATGACAGTTTGCGTTCATTAAACAGTAAGAATGATTAATAACACATATGAAACAGTCCCTTAAAAGTCACGTCTTGTCTTCAGTTTCAGGCTCAGGAGCACTTTGCACTCACACTAATGGCTCGTTTCCACTGACTGGTACGGTACGGTACTACACCTTTATCAGGCTTGCATTTCCACTACCAAGGGTACCCTTTTGGTGGGCGTGGTATATGACATAAAATTTCAGTCGATGTCATTCTCGCTCGAGGAAATGTCCACAATAAAGCTGTATGGGTCACTCACATATCATATGAAAAGCACTTCTCACAAAACAGATGCTTTACACATATAAATACTTGTGTAGAAATGTTTATTACTAACTTTTCTATGAACATGAGTTGATTATAACTGCAGATCAATGACAGTGCGAAACACATACAGCCCCTTACAGTCTCCGATATGTTACCAACTACAGAACTACACACAGCAGACATTTCGTCCGTATTTAGGTTCAAAAACAATACAAAATATAGCCCACAGTCAGTGTAAACCTCTCATCTGTGTCTGTAAGCTTCAGCAGCACATGTAGCCTCTGTTAGACAGTAATTTCATCATTCCCGATTCATATTAGTCCAAAAGGTGAAGATAATAGTTATACATGGCATTTTGTTCATGTTTGCTGAAAAATAATGTGCTCTTTTTTCCGGCTTCTCCTTTGTTTTTTCGCGTTTCACTCTCGCATTTGTCAGTGTCTGATAGGATCGGGTTTCAAAAGCACGTCAATAATCAGAAGTTTGTTATTTCAGATATAGACGCGCGGCGAACTCAAGGAAGAAAGCGAAACCGCTCGCACTTCAGACTGCCTCGTAAAAAACTACGAGGCACAGGGTAGATTCTGCTCTACTCCATGGCTTTGTGGCTGTTCATCAAGACGATGACAAGGTTTGTTTGAGCTCAAATCGACCATGGCTCATTATTATATGTATATATAACTCAGCTGTAATCTTTTTTTTGTTTTCATTCTGGCTTGTTGCGCAAGCGAATGACGTATCTCTGTAAACCAATAGCGTTCAGCTGTGCGTCTACCTCTGCCTTTTGGTACCCTTTCTCGTGTTTGGTACCCTTGTGAAAAAGTGCCGAAAAAGTGGTACGGTACGGTTCGGTTGGGTACGCCTTTTGACAGTGGAAACGGCCATAAAAGCATACCAAACTGAACCGTACCACTCAGTGGAAACGGGCCATAAGCCCCAAAGCCCAAGTGAACCACGCTCTGTCATACCTCTTCCAACTGGGCCAGGGCCGGCCAAATAAACCGTGCCTGAGCCCCATTCAGAGCACTCACACTTCTCAAATGATCCGGGAAACGGGCCTGGGCACGGTTCGGATAGCATAGTGTGAGTAGACCCATACAGAGCTGCTGTCACTCTTAGACCCTGTCATCACAGAAACCTAGCTCAGCCATAAACCTGGTCACTGTGGCAACTTAAAGAAACACAGAAGCAAGATATCAGAGGGGTTTGTCTTTGAAGAGTTCATCAAACTCCTGCAGAGAACAAAGCTGATTTATTTGTGACACTGGAGTGAAGAATCTTGAGTCACACACATTTACAAGACTCATAATTATTTTCCCAAGAAAACCAATTTTGGATTGTTGGATTAAAAGCTTAAACGCCTTTTGCTGTTTCACCTCTCAAATTTATTGCTAACATTCTTATTAAAGGTGAAACAGGTGAAACTGCTGTGCTTCCACTAAATTCAGTTTTGTCGATTGGATTTCTTACCAATTTGTGAGGGTTAAACTAAAAACACTGGATCTTCCACAGGTCAAGCCAACAACTCACATGGTGGGGAAAAAAAGGGAAAGATGTTTTTTAATTTTATAGTATTGGTTTGGCACTCCATTGAAACAGTCATGACGGGGAAAAAAAGGGAACTTTTCCAGAGAGTGGTGAGAGACATGACATTTTACTGTGTTCCTTTTAATATGGCTCCCTTCCTTTTTCTAAAGCAGAACCTAAATAACCTAAATAACCCAAAATTAAATGTTCCTTAGATTCCCCTAGATTTTCAAGGCTGTCTCCCTCAAAAAAGCACGCACAGGAAGTGTCCAGTTTGATTAAACACAATGCACATGCAGCGCAAGATGGTCATTAGCTTAAACCAACAGCCTCTGTTTACTTGAGAGAAATGCGCAGCAAGGTTATACATCACTACAGGAGAACAAATCGATGTCATAAATCAAAATTCTTCAAAGTCACCCCAGACTTCAAGTCCCAACAAATATCTACAGCCAACTCAGGTTGTTCAAAATAAAAAAAGACAATCCTCTATGACAAAAAAAGCTGACTTTTATGACAAGTACAGATGTTTCATTTAGCCTCAGACCTGCCACAACTGACAAAAACTAAAGTTAGAACATATAGTTGTGCATACTGTTTTACCTGGTGTTTTTATACCTGGTGATTTATGACAGTCAAATCACCACAGGAATATGAAAAATACAGGTCTGAAATGTTTAATTGTTTATTTTTTCCCACGTACAGTATGAATAGCTCAATGGAAAAAAAGAGTGTGAAACCCTAGAGGTCATTAGAAACACATCTAAACACATTAATTACCAAGTGGAAATGCAAATCCATCTTAGATTACTGAAATCGAATGTTAATAAATAGTGTGCACTACAGTTTTTTACAATCGTTTTGCAACAAATTTCAGAACCCTGGTGTCAATTTTCAAAACTCTAGACACAAAATTCTCAACCATGGCCAAAATTGTATATTTTTGCAAAACTCTTAATTCTTTTTTCAAATGCTTGGATACAACACACACAGGTCAAAGATACTTTGCTCATTGAACTAAGATCACCTTTTCAATAGAATACAATTAAATATCAAACTCAAACATTACATTTGAAATAAATGCATATTCATTTCCTTAACATGATGTTACTATCAACTAATACAAGCAATCAAAACGACAAATGACTGTTGCATTACTCTTGATGGAAACTGATGTACAATACATGTTTATCTAAACATGTAACATTGTACATCAGTTTCCATCAAGAGTAATGCATCTGATCAACGTTTCAGGATAGATCAAATGACATCAGTTACCACAGAAGATGACCCAACTGGACTACATTATCTATATATTTCTTCTTTATTCATCCTTGTTCCATATTTATGGTTTCTTTGTTCCATGTACCACTTTTACAGACAATGTTTTCATATTTGACATTACTGTACTGTGTGTAAGAAAGCCCAATCACAGCAGACCAATGTCAGGCCTGGATTCACATGGACAGAAGGTTCTTTCCAATATTTTTGAGTAATGAAAACACCACTGTGATGTAGAGGAGAACCTGTGCCCAAATCTACAAGACCAGACTGATGGAAACACGGATCCCAAAATAGAAATCTGATTTATAGAAATATATGCAAATTACATATGACATAATAGTTCATATTAAGTTTACATACATAAAATATGTCATACATGTCAAAATATTGCCATTTTTTAAACTATTAGAATTACAAATATGTACATACTGTATGTGTTACGTAAATATATTATCTATTATATTATATATTTTACCCCTATAAATATATTACCTATAATTTGTAAAGGTATCCATATGGCTGTATATGAACACATGCACACACACGCACGCACACACACACACACACACACTGTATATGTATGATATGGTTGAAAAAAACATGAGATTTGATAATGAGAATGAGATTTTATATACAGTATGTGGAATCAAATTGTAATTTGCATATGTTGCCATATATCATGCCATGTATCAGCTATATGGGGATGTGCAGTGTTCCTATTACTTGTACTAATAGGAAATACAATTGTTATTGTTGGCAAAAAAAAACTATAAAGATTTGAAAAACTTTATCAACATAATACAATATGAGCAGCACTATACAAAGGTTTGTTATTGGGATAGATGGATAGATGGATAGATAGATAGATAGATAGATAGATAGATAGATAGATAGATAGATAGATAGATAGATAGATAGATAGATAGATAGATAGATAGATAGATAGATAGATAGATAGATAGATAGATAGATAGATAGAACGATAGATGGATAGATAGATAAGCATGTTAAGATATAGTTTTGCTCTTGAAGCTTTGAAGATAATAAAGTACAATGCACTAAGTGGTGACAACTTCAGACTATCTCATGATATACTGCACAGTTGCCATTTATGTTGTGGTTATTGCCAGTTTAGACATGATCTCAAAATTGCCTCCAGTTAGGATAAATTTAAACAGCGTGAACAACACTGTTCTCCTTTCTTTCTCATAGCTCTGTGTAAATGAGGATTTCAACATCAAACTCCTTTGTGAATACTTGTATGAACCCACTTCAGGACAGGAAATCATTTATGAGTATAAAGGGCAGCATATTAGTCAGCTTCTTACAGCACGCCCAGTCTTTCAAAAGAAAACTCAACCAAATCACATTCGTCCATGTGTATATCAGATGAATAGGCCTATCCCAGCTGCTGAAATTGTAGTTGTGCCAATTTACGGCCTCATTCTACACATTGAAATACATTTGAATGGAGCCATAGGGAAATATGCTATGATTTAAATGTAAATGGAAAAGATGAAAAATCTATTAAGCTAAAAGGCCTTAATAACAATTAGCACTCAGATAAGATTTGTTTTAAAGATTGGATTTGTTTTAAAGATTGGATGCTAATATCAGCAAGCAGCAGTCTGTCCCAGTATTGATTGACTGTTTCAGGGTTCAGCAAGAGAGAGAGAGAGAGAGAGAGAGAGAGAGAGAGAGAGAGAGAGAGAGAGAGAGAGAAGTAAATGTTGTTTCAAGTCCTTAGATTTGAGGAAAAACTCTATTCCTGTGGGTATGAAAGAAGAGCTGCTTCCAAAATGAAAATACATACTTCCTTACCCCTGTTTCACACATACTCTCTGCAGTTTTGAAGGATGTGTGCAGAGTCAAGAATTGGCCGGTGTGTTTTACACAGCACATGTTTGCAGTGCCTTTACTGTCACCTATTTAATCTGCATGTTTTGTGTAAAATAATTTACATTTAAATACATGAGCAATATCACACGAGTAGCAGTGCGATTTGGCTGTATATCGTGATGATATAAAGCCACATTGCACTGCTATGAGTGTGATATTGGGTTTATACAAAAGTTCGACGGCATAATCATGTATGAAAATAAAAATCAAACAAGAAGACTCTCAAAACCTTTTTGTAAGATGAACCACTTTCTTCTGCCATTACTTCACATCTGTAGCTGACGTCATAACAGCAGAAGCCATTGCTCATTCACTAACGTCACTTAAGAGCTGGTATTTGAATGATTCTCTAGCATAATATCTAAAGTGATGACAAACCAGGTGATTTTACTCACATTTTAAGATTATAAGGCTGAACAGCATGAAATGCCATCAGTCTACAGAGATTTCCCAGTATTTCTCTGTTGCAATAGAGTGATCACAATATTACTATAGTATAAATACAGCACTAGAACATACAAAAGAGAGAGAGAGAGAGATCGACTTAAAACGTCATTTACCTGTTTAGTAATGATTTGATCAGCTCTACTTTGAAATTACGCTGTTTTTCTGTTAGGGCTTATTATGCAATCTCTGTCGCCATCCTGTGGATGAACATTACAAAGGAGGAAACCCATGCGAACACGGGAAGAACATGCAAACTCCACACAGAAATGCCTTCTCCGTGTCCAGCACAGCAAAAATAGACTTGTTGCGGAAACATGGCTATGGAAAAAATATAGACCACAAACACACTGCAGACAGAGTATGTGTGAAACAGGCGTTACTACATTAAGTGAAAAACTTAAGAATAATTTAAAGCTGACAATTGTGACAACTGAAATGCTATATGTCAAGTTTATTGCAAAATGTGCATAAATATGAGAGCATAGGGAGACTGACTCAACTTCACCATTGATGGTGCATGGGAGTGGGTATAGCTATGTATATCACTGGTGTAATTTTCTGTGTAGCATCCTGGTTAATGCAGTCTTTGTGTATGAATTTTTTTATTCAGCATTACTGTTTTACAAAAAAGCAGAATAGATGCAAACAGGTTTGTCAAAAACAAAATCGATAAACAACCTCTGAGCTCACAACACATGTATTTTTAGAAGGTTATCAGGTACTGTTAAAAATCAGCTTTCCAATGGAGAAAATGAATGAAGTTTTTATTTCTGCAAGACTGCTGCACTCTGTTTCAGATTGGGTCTTTTATTAAGCATAAGAGTACATTGTCCCTATATACATTTGAAGTCGTTTGTATGAAATTTATAACACACTTACCGGCCACTTTATTAGGCACACCTTACCAGTTTCAGGTTGGACCCCTATTTTGCCTTCAGGACTGCCTTAATCCTTCATGGCATAGATTTAACACGGTACTGGAAATATTCCTCAAACATTTTGGTTCATATTGACATGATAGCATTATGCAGTTGCTGCAGATTTGACGGATATACATCCATGATGCCAATCTCCCGTTCCACCACATCCCAAAGATGCTCTTTTGGATTGAGATCTGGTGACTGTGGAGGCTGTTTGAGTACAGTGAACTCATTGTCATGTTCAAGAAACCAGTCTGAGATGATTCCCGCTTTATGACATGGCGCGTTATTCTGCTGGAAGAAGCCATAAGAAGATGAGTACACTGTGGTCATAAAGTAATGGACATGGTCAGCAACAATACTCAGGTAGGCTGTGGCGTGTGCTCAATTGGTACTAATGGGACCAAAGTGTGCCTAAAACTTCCCACACACACAGTAGCCAACACCACCAGCCTGAACCGTTAATACAAGGCAGGATGGATCCATGCCTTCATGTCATTGATGCCAAATTCTGACCCAACCATCCGAATGTTGTAGCAGAAATCGAGACTCATCAGACCAGGCAATGTTTTTCCAATCTTCTATTGTCCAATGTTGGTGAATCTGTGTAAATTGTAGCCTCAGTTTCCTGTTCTTAGCTGAAAGGAGTGGCACCTGGTGTGGTCTTCTGCTTCTGTGGTCCATCTGCCTCAAGATTCGACGTGTTTTGCATTCTGAGATGCTCTTCTGCATACCTTGGTTGTAATGAGTGGTTATTTGAGTTACTGTTGCCTTTCAGTGAGCTCAAACAAGTCTGGACATTCTTCTCTGACCTCTGGCATCAACAAGGCATTTTCACCCACAGAACTGCCACTCACTGGATATTTTCTCTTTTTCTGACCATTCTCTGTAAACCCTAGAGATGGTTGTGTGTGAAAATCCCAGTAGATCAGCAGTTTCTGAAATACTCAGACCAGCCCGTCTGACACCAACAACCGTGCCACGTTCAAAGTCACTTAAATCACCCTTTTTCCCATTCTGATGTTCGGGTTGAAATGCAGCAGTTCGTCTCAACCATGTCTACATGCCTTGAGTTGGTGCCGTGTGATTGGCTGATTAGGTATTTGCTTTAACAAGAAGTTGGACAGGTGTACCTAATAAAGTGGCTGGTGAGTGTATACAGTATATCTAATTCGTCTGATAATACTCTAATGATAATTTGTCTGACAAAACCGTTTGATAATACTATGAACAGTAATACACAATTTCTGGACATAAAAGGCAATGGTTTGTAAAAAAAAGGAAAACTAGGTCAGATTTGATTATGCAATTACAACTCTTAACATTATTTAATGATCCAGGTCAGGGTACCACAAGTGAAGCACAGCCCTTTGTTTCTCCCCACCTCATATGCAACCCCTTGTTTCCTCTCCTCCTCTCTTTTAGTAGGTGTGTGTAATTGCTGAATGTCAATGTGAACGGCTGGAGCTGTGCTCTGGGTTTTCATTGAGGCAGCTGCCCAGACTTGCTACATTCAGAAACAGCTGGTGCTGTCCATCCAGCCCAGGCAAGAGCAGGTGGGCCTGTCACGACTGACCGCCCCATCCCTGACCCGGCCTCCACCATACGGCCCACAGCAGCCAGAGTGGAGGCTGTGCCAAAACTGTGTCAGTCACAAAGACGGAAATAAAATGGAAGATTTGGTACCCGAAGGCATCTCTGCCCACTGTGGATGTGGAGCAGATGTTTCTTGTTGGATTTGATGAGCAGGACGGTGTCTAAACCTGTGACATCTAAAAAGGTTGGCAACTGGTATACATGATGCATTTTAAGATGCAAAGATGTAAAGGGTTTACTTTACGTTGCGGTATAAAAAATCCATGTAAAATGTAATATGAAGCTTTATACTTTTACTAAACTTGGACTGTGGTTCTGAATTTAACAGAAAATGTACTAGTAGATTACTGCCAGGATAAAATTTGTAGGGTTTTTTTGTGGTGGAAAATACTGTGCATGGGCAAATTTACAAAACATTTTTAGGAAGGATGTTCTGCTGCTAGTTTCTTGTTTTCTAAATTAGGGGAAAAAAAAGCTAAAAACATTTTCTATTTCCAAAAATACTTCTCAACAATTTTCTTATGATTTTGTCTTAAAGACACACTTATAACCTAAGAAACTTAACTAAACAGAAATTAAATTTCTTGAAATTATTATTCTAAAAAGAAACTAATAAAAATCACCAAATTGTAATGCTTAAAGAATATAAAGATTCATTTTTGCCCCTCCATGTCCCCCCACTCCCTTTCCTTCAGCCTATTCCCTGATTTATAATGGGTTGCCAAATTGGAATGAACCGCCAATTACTCTGGCATATGTTTTATGCAGTGGATGCCCTTACAGCCGCAACCCAGCACAGAGAGTACAACCCTCAGTGCTGGGAAGCACTCATTCACACACACAATCATACACTATGGCCAATTTAGTTTATCCATACGGCATGTCTTTGGGCTGTGGATGACACCAAAGCACCTGGAGAAAACCCATGCAGACTCAGGGAGAACATGCAAACTCCAGACAGTAATGCCACCTGGCCCAACTGGGAACCTCCCTGTCAGGTTAACCAAATGGTATCCAGCAAGAAATGGTCAAAGTCATTAACAAACACATCTCTGATTACATATTATTGCAAAAGAAAGAATCAACGTAAATATTTAAGAACTTTTTTTCAAGAAATGCACATTAATTTTCTTGAAGTCTCCTTAGAATTTATGTTGGAACATACTTCTCTTCACTTTTTAAGATCTCTGTGAATCTGGCTATGCTCAAGCAATCTAATCAAACAATAACTGAACTAGTAGAGTTCAAATGCTGTCATTACAGATCATACATACAGACTTGAAACCACAAACTTAAACTTGAAACTTAAAAAGGGTTTTTAAATGAAAATGAAAGATGAAGATGAAATTCCCTTGAACTCTTTAATCGAATTTTGGAGACAGATATACTCCAGCAATCTGCTGATTCATACGTGATGATCTGAGTGCTTCATTACTGCCCAAAAAGAAAGGTTATAAAATGCATGCAGCATCTGGTCTAATCATTTATTTTTTTAAACCTATTTTAAGTTTTTTAAAAACCCATTTAAAAATATAAAACAAGCCTTACAATTGACCATTATATTCTCAGCAAGGTCCTTGGTAAAGTATAGTAATATTCTCTAAATCTGTAAACTATCCCTTAAGAGTGTCCCAGATTTCTATTTGAAATTCTCACAAGTGTCCCTGAACACATTGCCTAAGGTGAGTGCCCACTTTTGGAGAGCGCATTTCACAAATGGACTAGAAGCTATGATTACCACATGTGTGTTGAGAGATCTAGGAATGTCCATGAACTTTCGGGCTATCCATGGGAAGACATTCAAAGCAATGATTTGGACTGAGAGTATATGATTGCGTTTGAAAGCATAATTGATGGAGGCGGACAGAGAAAGTCTGAAATAGTCCAGTGCACCATCATGTCAAGGGACCTCTGTTATTGCACTGGAATAACAGTGATAACCTCTGACAGGATCATAAGCACCTTTCAGATGTCAGTAGTGACCTGTGTGTGGTTAGGCTTGTTCTAATGCAACACGCTGTGACTATTGGCAAAAACACCCACAGAGAGGGAAGGAAAAAAAAAGAAAAAGCAATTTAGCAAATGGACTAAAGGTGTTTGATTCTTAATAATCAGTGTATCTTTTGATGAACAAAGCCTTGCTATTTTTTTAGGTCGCCGGAAAACTGCCTGAATAAACCTGCTAGTCAAGGGACTTTAACAGCTCTTGTCCAAATCCTGTGGGATATCATATGCAATTTAACTGAACAATCTACACTGTCAACACTTCAATATTATTGATTAATCAATTAGTAGTTTTCAGGCAAAGTGGAGAAGACCAAACTCACATCTGAGTTTACCACTAGCATTTTGCCAAGCAAACAATAATACTTTTATAATGATACAAAATTGTAAAATAGTTTATCTTTATATATCTTATACTTAGCTTTTTAGCGTTTTTTTGTTTTTAGCTTTTGTAGCTTTTAAGTATGAGATTGAGTTTGTATGACATTTAGAATGATTTTACAAGCATTTAGACATTTAGAATGATTTTACTAATATACTACAGTATATTAGCCTGAAATAC
Organism: Danio aesculapii; assembly: GCF_903798145.1. Classification (NCBI taxonomy): domain Eukaryota; kingdom Metazoa; phylum Chordata; class Actinopteri; order Cypriniformes; family Danionidae; genus Danio; species Danio aesculapii. The sequence continues at coordinate 36,138,808 of NC_079443.1, forward strand.
ACTTTTGAAAAAAATACACATGTATGAACACACACTCTTTTAAAGTGGACAAATACATATTCTTTGATAGTGTGAATGAACATAGACATCGACATAGACAATAAATAAAATAGTGCTCATTTAAAGTAGAGTTGCTGGTATCTTTTAATCCACTCATACTGAACATGCATACATCAGCGTGAGTGTCTTTTTTGGTGCTCAAAGATGTTGTTGTGTTCTCTTTCTATGTAACTGTAAAACAACAGTTTTGACACCTTGTGGACCAACTAATTTGTGCAAAAAAACAAACAAAAAAACAATTTTAAATGCATGCACAAACTGCTATAAAAAACAGGCTTTGTATTTATGATGCTCAAGACAAATTTTGAGTCACACTGGCATATTTAAAAAAAAAAGTATTATACTGTATTATATTATATTATATTATATTTATTTTACTGGACATCAATTTTTGTTAAACCTAAAAGACAACACACTAACTCACTCACTATCCTTCGGCTTAGTATCAGGGGTCACCGCATTGAAATGAATTGCCAATTTAAAAAACAACACAATGGAATGCAAAAATCCAAATACAGGACAAACACCTATAACTTTAAACAGAAAATTCGTTCACATTATTACCATACATTGTGCCCTATTTTTTTACTTGTCAATACTAAACAAATTTGTCTACTATTTAAAATAATCTATCGCTTCATTCACTATAGTATTTACCTGCATTAAAATGCTGACTGAAAGTCATCATGAAATAAAATGTACACTATATAAAGTGTTAGCACATGTTGCTATTCTTAAACAATTAAGATTTTATATAAGACAATGAAACTGATTGCACATTCCACCAGTAAATGTGGCATGTGAAGGTTTAATTAGCAGAGTGATAGCACAGTTATGCTTAAATTATTGCAATGCACACAACATTATGGGTGACATATCAGAGTTTAAAAGACGATAAATTGTTGGCAAGCAACTTGCTGGCACAACTATGACCAAGACAGCAAGTCTTTGTTATGTATCAAGAGCCATGGTATTTACAGGGTTATGTCAGCATACCACCAAGAAGGACGAACCACATCCAACAGGAGTAACTTTGGATGCAAGAGGAAGCTGTCTGAAAGGGATATCTGAGTGCTAATCCTGATTGTATCGCAAAAACATAAAACCATAGCTGCCCAACTCACTGCAGAATTAGATGTGCACCTCAACTGTTTCCACCAAAACTGTTTGTGGGGAGCTCCACAGGGTCAATATACTTGGCTGGGCTGCTATAGCCAAACCTTTGCTCAATCGTGCCAATGCCAAATGTTGGTTTCAATGGTGCCAGTAGTGAAAATCATGGGCTGTGGACAATGTGAAACATGCATTTTTCTCTGATGAGTCCACCTTCACTGTCTTTCCCGCATCTGGGAGAGTTACGGTGTGGAGAAGCCCCAAAGAAGCATACCACCCAGACTGAAGCATGGGGGTGGATCAGCGATAGTTTGGCCTGCAATTTCATGGCATCCCCTAGGCCCAATACTTGTGCTAGATGGGCGCTTGTGCTACCAAAGAACTACCAAACCATTCTAGAGGACCATGTGCACTCAATAGTTCAAACACTGTATCCTGAAGGTTGTGCTGTGTATTATGATAATAATGCACAAATACAGACAACATTTTAGGTGACAGAGTGGTTTGATGAATGTGAAAGTAATATTGAACATCTCCCATGGCCTGCACAGTCACCAGATCTAAATATTATTGAGCCACTTTGAGGTGTTCTGGAGGAGCGAGTCAGGAAGCGTTTTCCTCCACCAGCATCATGTAATGACCTGGCCACTATTCTACAAGAAGAATGGCTCAAAATCCCTCTGGCCACTGTGTAAGACTTCTAACTGTCATTCCCAAGATAAAGTGATACTATATTGGCTGCAAAAGGAGGCCCTACACCATACTAATGAATTATTGTGGTCTAAAACCAGATGTTTCAATTTCATAGTCCAACCCCTGCATGTCTCAGTTATCTTTAATCAAGCTCTTAAAACTTGATTCTGCTCTGGAAAGGCATTAGGCTGATCACCAGCTTTTGGAATGGAGCCATAATGAAGTACATGCCACTTCTACAAATTTCCGCCAATTATCTGCCAGTGGTCTTGTAACAGTTTGACCAATTAAACTGGTCTACCGCCAAAATTCCTGTGAAATAAATGTAGTAAAAAAAAAAGTAGTCAAACTAATAGTCACTGAGAAAGAAAATGATGTATAAAATAGTTCATTAGCTCTAGTTTTCAAGATATGTTATCCAACAGTTGACTCAACTTTGTATAACAGCTATTATCCATTTATTTAATAATGATTTCTCCATCATTTTCAACAATTTAACAGCAATTCCTGCAAATTCATAAGATCATTTTCACACCGTTCATTTCTAAACTCCAAGTTAAAGGTTGATATTTTGTATTGAACACATGTGATCTTGTTTTCATAATGGCTATGCATCCTTATATTGTTGTTTTCCCGAATGGACTTTTATAGACTACAAAGCGAAGAATTTAATAGAATATTTTCTACTTCTCTCCACCTCACCATCACTGGTCAACTTTTTTTCAAACCCTAAATTGACAGTACATTCACACAGTACAATATGTACTGTTTCCCTGATCATCTAAAGTCCCACAATACAAACACATAAAATGTTAAACCAAAATATCTTGGAAACAGCAGCCAGGCAGTAGTTTTAATTGCCACATTTAAATTCAGCGCATCAAAGTACATAATCTCTGAAGCATCAAATGCTGAGCAGATCTCATATTTGATTCATAATCACATACACAATAAAACTAAATGCATCCTCATAGAATAGGAAACAAAGATCTGATTTTCTCTCTGTCACGATTGGCACTTCACAGAGATTAGACTGTGCTGGTGAATGGCAGATCTGAGTAATGAGGCAGCAATCAGACTGTCCTGAGGCTGAGGGCTTCAGGAATGGACATCATTATGTGCTGCGGACAACTGGCAGTAATAATTACACATCTTATGGATATATGTAATTCACTTAATCTGAATCACTCTAATGGGTCCAGATCTAATGTCTCTACCATATAACATAAATTTTTTTTATTAATATTTCATCATAGCATCTTATATCTGAAAATTCAAATTATATTTGTAAATTCAAAGCAAAGATATTTGTATTGGTTGAGTCTGCATTATTATATTAACTCAATTTTTAAATAAAAAAATAAAATACAATTATAAAAAAGATTTTATTTAAAAAAAAATTACAACAACAAAACATAAAGGTAAAATAATCTTTGTAAAGAGAAACAAAATAAAACATGCATTTTTGAAACACAAAACCACTGCATCTTTCAAGTTTCATGTTATTTAAATGTGATTTTTATATCTTTAAAAATGACATAAGATTGAAAAAAACTTAACAAAAAACAAAAACACAACAAAAAAGACAAAACACAACACAATTACAAAAAAACAAACGAAATGTACACATGACAAGGAAAATCTACTAATAAAATCTTTTTCAAACAATTTCTAAAAACTACAATGACCAAAAATGTAATATATATGGTAATAATATATGGCCACTCCAGTTATTCCTCTCTACTAGGCCAGTCACCATATCTATTTTTTGTCATACGATATATTACACCAAAATATATTGCGACAAATGATGTTATTGTCATTTTAAGACCATTTTACGCTACACATTATATAATGCCAGAATGACAATGTAACAGCATTATAATGCAAGGACACTCTTCCAAAGAACACATAATAGTTTATTCTTAAGAATTTAAAATTTAATTATAGTCATTTTAACAATTAGATCATTAGGCACTGGGATCAGAATGTAAAAAACATATATCCTAAACAAATAAATCATATTATTGATAAATGTTAACAAAAAAACTGCAAGGTTTAAAGAACTAGAAAAAAAGTAACATATCTAATTTCAGTTGTTAGGCACCCACATGAAAATATACTTTAGTAACTTAGTAAATACCAGTATTGGGGGAAGTTACTTTCGAAAGTAATGCATTACAATATTGAGGTACTCCTCCAAAAAAGTAACTAGTTGCACTAGTAAGTTACTTTTTATGGAAAGTAATGCATTACGTTACTTTTGAGTAAATTTTTCATTCCTCCCTGATCTCTTTCAGAACTTGCAGGCTATTCTTCTTTTTTTTTAAATAGAAGAGCTCTGCATTTAATGACACACTGTATAACCTACACCTTCATTTACATTTTAAAACAAATGAATTAAAAAAATGTTGGGGATATATTGCATAATCACCAAAAATGATTGAGGTCATGGCAATGTGTCGTGATAAGTCGATATATTGATTATTGTGACAGGCCTACTTTCTACTATAAATCTATTTATACATTGGCAACTCAACAAAGTTTAGTGTTTTATTTCAATTTGACGTAAAATCGAGATCTTTTCAAATGTTTTTTGTAACTTTTACAACAAACTAACTTGTCATCTTATCATTTCCATGCCTCAAAAATGTCCATTTTGATGTAATATAGTGGAACAAATAGACAAAACTCTTTTTAAAGATAAAACTCTTTCTTAATTAGCTGGGTCTTTTCCTTAGAATAGCTTTATCTCACTTGTGTGCTGTAACCAACCATCAGAAAATGTTTCAACTCTCCCAAAACAACTTTTAGTCGCAGTGCACTTACTGTAAAGAAACAAAGGAAAATGATTTTTCTTATACTTTTCCGCACAGTATGAACACAACTACTACTCCCCCATTCCTCTGTTATTGATGTACTGTGAAAAGATCAATGGCGGGGTGTTTGTTAGAAATCTCAGACAATAGAAAAGGCTGAACTCTGCACTGTGCAACACATCTAACCCAGCTAAAGGCCTCATTTATTTGATTTATTGACTGTGTCGCTTCGAAAAAGGAAATGACAGAGTCGGCCAAGCAATTACCAGTCGCAGGAGAGGCCGTCTCCCACACTCATAAACCGAACCAGCAACCCCTTACACCAGGTTACCATTCCAATGCAGATCCAACTTTATCTTATACATGTATCTTATAGACATTTAATGTGCAAGAGCAAAAGTAATAACTTGCATATGGCAGTCGTGAGCAAATGCAATTTCATCAGATCTTATGGGTATTAAAATGCAATTGGTGTAGTCGCCAACACTGACCGGAATAAGAATCACCTGCCAGAGAATTACAAACCGACCACGGTTACAATGCACTGCTGGTATCTGGCCTTGTGGAGGAGACGACATGTGTTTCATAATCATAAACATGATTGCGAGTCAGACAGCCTATATTACAGGCAATTTCCCCGTACCATCAGTCAGCCTGCGACTGCACCACATAGAGACAATCAGATCTAATTAACGTATGCAGATTTCTTCATTAAAAGCAGGCAGACGCTAATGAGCTGTTGTATTCCTGATAGCGGGGGTGACTGGATGCCCGTGAATGAGGACAACCTCTGGAAAAACCTGAGGGAAATGGCTGAATGCTTCCATTAGCCTCCGTACGGGCCCTGGACCTGAAGGACTGACTGTCCAGAGTGGCTGGACATGCTGAGATTGAGAGCCTCCTGCAACTAATGACCCAGTGAATTATTATTGCTGTGTGATGAAAGCCTTGGGTCTAGAATGTAATATGACCATTTAACACTTCAATAGTGAGAAATCGAATGGTAAATGCCATTTTAAAATGGGTCGAAATACAATGAAACTCTGCACTGAAAATATCTTACATATTCTTCTTTCCTGTGTTGCTCTATCTACACATCCTTCAAATCAAGTGGATTCAGTTTTAAAACTTGCATTCAACTAAAAAAAAACATGCTTGAATTGAAATGAATGTAAATGCCAGTTGGGTAGGAAACAAGTAACCAAGTTAAATTCTCTAAACATACTGTGTCAAGTTTTAAGTTGTTTTCCCCAATGTTTTACTGTGTTAAAGTGCTAAACTGTTTTTTTAAGGGGACGTATTATGCAAAAATTACTTATATAAGGGGTTTAAACACAGCTGTGTCACAACATATTGTGAAAATAGGCAGCCTCTAATGGTAAAAATGTATTAATTACATTTTTGCTAATCACAATAAAAAAAAAAAACAGAAACTGAAAAAAATCTGATATTGCACTATTATATTTTTCTGTGATAAATATTACCATGTAAATACAGATTCACAAGATAGTTGAATAGCACTATTTGATGGTATTCTAGGGAGTCTAACAGTATTCATGTACAGAAATTAAATAATCACAATGCAAAAAATACTTTTTTTTGTTTGCTTTGTCTTGTTTCTAGTCCAAATATCTAAAAAAATCTTAGATCAAGTAAAAATTTTGTTTCGTTTGAAAAATTCTAATTAAATAAGGTAAAATTAAGAGTTTAATAAAAAGTTAAATAATCTTTTTTTTTCGCTTTGAAATGTAGAAACAAAGACAAAAATTATGAGTAAGATTTTTTTTTTTTTTGCAAAAATTGTATAAATACAGTGATTAAAAACATTAAAAACAATCCAGACTTAACATTGCATTTCTTTGCGATGTGACTATTGCGGATGTGCAGACTGCGATATCGATGCTGAAATGATATATTGTGCAGCCCTATTGAAGGGGGAAAGTCTCGTCCATTAGTGACAGTCACAATGAGACACAGGTGTTTGTAGCTCCATGGGAGCTACAATCTCATATGAATTTAAAGCAGCAGTCACCAATATGGCATAATCTGGATCAAAACCTAATAAGGACAGTTTTAAAAAGTTATTTAAAAAATTATCTGTGGGGTATTTTTTGAGCTGAAACTTTACATACTCATTAAAGACATCAGGGACTTATTTGACCTCAATTTTAAAGTGTTTTGAAAGCACTGAAGTGAAAGAAAAACTTTTGAAACACTTTCCTCTTTTAGGCTGCTTAAACTACTAAAGGGACAAATTTACAAACTGTAAAAACGACTTACTTTATAACCTTATATTAATCTACTACAACATGCAGTTGACCTAAACAAGATGAATGGCCAGAGGTTGTGTGAATTAACAGCAAATTTTCCCAAAAGACATTTTACTTATACGTAACTTAACATAAAGTACATGCAAACCTATTCTACGTATCCTAAACTAAATATTTACTTTATTAATACTCTAATGAGAGTAAGTTGAGATGTACTGTAGGTGTAAAGTTACTTATGGTCAAAAGGATGTCAACAGGATGTCCAAAATAATGTATAACTGAGAAATATTACAAATTTACTATAAAACTAATAATAGCAGTAATGCAGCTATTTTAACTAATCGATAGCTGAGATGTCATATGAGTACGAAAGCTGGAAAATATTACCTTTGAAGGATGCATTACAAGGTACATAAGAAGACATACACAGACACCTGAAAATCCTAATCCAGCCTCACTTCTGTCTGCTGACAGACCTTCATCTGATTGATTTTTGAAGGATTGATGTATCCTTTGCTGTCTTTGATGTTCCACAATCCTCTGTGTTTAAATCCTGACAGTTCAGCTAAAAAATAAAGATGGTATGTGAAACCTACGCTTAGTGTAAATGTATATTTCTGACCAACTTTTGATATCATTTCTAGCTAGAAGCTAGTATTGTTGCTATTAATTATTATCTTAGTTACCACCAAAGCTTTTTTTATTTTGTTGTAGATTATCAATCATTATACCGTCTCAGAAATCAGTCTGAAATCAGCTTTGTGAGGTGGCTCTGAAGTCCCGGCTTGATGTTTTTGAAAGTAGCAATTACTTTATAACCGAAATGTGAGATGGCAGCCATTTTGTTTGTATAAAATGAACAAAAAGTGAGCAACACAAAACCCATGACATTGTTGGTTTCAATTACCTGATAGGACAGCTGTTACCAATGAAGCCATCAAAACCTCCGCCCACTGAATGGATCTGTTGACCAGTAAGAATCAAGCATTCCAGAGTGCGTTTTAATAGCTGCTGTTTAGATATTTTCCCTGTAAAACAAGAACAAAAACACTCAATAATTAGGAAAAGGATGTTTTGCAGCGCAATCTGGTCTTGGTTCAGTGTGAAGAGCTAATTTGTGTTGCACACTTGACACTGCTCATAGTGCCCAGCAGGTTATTAAGCTGATGTATATATTTGTGTTCTTTCATTTGATCTAGCAGTCTGGCGGTGCTCTTCATGTACATGCACCCATGTATATTCATAAAGTCTGATATGCACCATAAGGTTATTATCCATAAATGTCAGCAGATAATTAATTAGTTCTGTCTTCTGGCTGCTCCCTGTGTCTCATTAGCAAAGCATGGACGACTAACTCCATTCATATTCATACCAAAAATATACAGACCTACTCCTTCTCTGTCAGAGTACAACCATATTTCTGGGTTGACATTGATACAAGGTCTAACCTTTCGCGTGCTTGTGTTTTTTCTTGATTTATTTTGTAAAAAAATACATTTCTACATTCATGACCCATAAAGTGTTACTATTTGCGAGTCAAACGGTGTTTAGAGGTTTGAATGTGTGAAGAGCTCTCAATAACTAAACGTTTATTTGAATAATCTTCAGTTCTGAAAAAAATTGGAGAAATCATTGGCAAATTCTTCAAATGTTCACATTCAGCAAGACCAAGTGCAAACTACAATACTCATTATCAATGTTTTTGAAGCTGCTACAAAATCTGACTGACCAATTGGATTGAAAGGAGTGCCCCTTTTTGGATGGAAGCAAAAGCACAGCTTTTTTATGTGTATGTCTCTTTAAATGCAAATAAGCTTCCCATTTTGTTTTGAGAAGAGGCTAGTTCATTTACAGCTTGAGCTTCAGATACTCTGCCAATCCAAGACATCTCTTTGGCTGATAATAATTTCTACTGCAGTCGTGTGAAACTTGTGACTAGTTTTGTTGTCATAATGGAGGTTTATTGCATGCATTTTTAAAGCCATATTAGTTTAACTTCTGAAATATGTTTTTCAGATATGCAAGCATGCACACACACGCACGCACGCACCCACACCCACACACACACACACACACACACACACACACAGCCAACTGTCACACAGTATATCTTATAAAATTCTAAGGATTTAAATTGGTCTAATGAGGAATTAAACATGGTGGACTGTTTATATCGTATTTAGGGGAGCATTGGAGTAGTGTCTATCTGTGAACTGCAAGACAGGGGCATAATATGAAGGGGTGTAACTTGTAGTAGATGCGTAACTTGAAGTTATGTAGACCCACATTTCAAAACTATGTTGTCGGCAAAATGGCACTGTGCCCATCAGTTATTAATGTCTACACCTACACCACACCTAAACCAACCATCACAGTTATTAACGTCTACACCTTCCCCAACCCTAAACCCAACCATCACAGTTATTAATGTCTACACATACCACAACCCTAGAAAAGTTAGAAAAGTACATTCTATACAGTATGAATGTGAAAAGTATGAATGGAATTTGGATGTACTACATCCGCCATTTTGTCATGGTCACGTGACCTACATGCGGCAGTTGCGTCGCTTTACTCCCATTCATGAATTCGCTCGCGGGGCATCATGGGATAGCGCAGCATGCATGGGATGCGCACTTTAGAATCTCGCCGGAAGTAGTAAGTCATCCGGGTACTTTTCGCATACTGATTTTCGAATTCTATGAATTCGGACATACTACTCGGCTTGCATTCTGATTTAAGCATACTGTAAAGTATGGAAGTATGCAGTTTCGGACGCAGCCCTTGATTAGTTGCATAAACTGTGTTGGGTTAGGATTGGAGCAAAAATGTGCAGAGCTGCGGCCCTCCAGAAATTGAGTTTGAGACCTATGGTCTACACCTACTCCACTGTGCAAGTAAATCCACGAGTTACAGAGGCTTTTGTACTTGACGTGCTCCCCATTGTACTGTTATTTGCAACCACAGGGGGCGACACTGAGTAGATTAACTGTCATGACAAAACAGATGAAGGGCCCTATCATACACCTGGCGCAATGTGGCGCAAGGCGCGACGCAATTGTTGTTTGCTAGTTTCAGCTTGGCGCAAGAGTAGCTTTGACGTTTTGCACCATGCTGTTTAAATAGCAAATGCATTTGTGCTCATATGTGCGCCCATAGGCGTTCTCATCTAAAAAAGGAAGCGTGTTGAGGCGCATTGCTATTTTGAGAAACTGTATTAGTTTATTTTGAGAAATAGACTGTTCTATAGACCAGAACAAAGCCGGTCTAAAGTCCAGCGCAGAAAATGTTAGTTATGCGCCTCGCTTACACACTGCTTAATACAAACAGGATGTACAGCGATATGAAAAATAATTAAAATATTAAGGATATATACAGGATATAATAAGGATATACATATATACACACACACATATATATATATATATATATATATATATATATATATATATATATATATATATATACACATACTGTATATATATACATACATACATATATATATATATATATATATATATACATATATATATATATATATATATACATATATATATATATATATATATATATATATATATATATATATATATATATATATATATACACACACACACACACACACACACACACACACACACACACACATATATATATATAGAATATAAATATAAAGGATTCAATTATTACAAAACATATTATTTTCTAGCCTACATAAATAGAAAAACCATACTTCCATGCCTTCTTCATCTCAGGGGGGCTTTTTCAGTTTATTCATACCAATTTGCTTTTGTATAATGTTATTATTATTAGCAGTATTATGTGCATATTTATATTTGCTTTATTAAAAACAAGCTTAGATTTGCCCACGTCAGGTTTTAGACCATATGGGGCACAGCATGTGTATTAGGATATAACTGTTTTTTCAGCACACTTCGTCATTATTGTTCATTTATTCGTTTGTTGGAAATTAGAACTGAATTTAGAAATAGTTTTGAAACAAATCTTTGCGCTTAACTAATGAAATTAATTATTTAAAGGCTAATGGATGTCTGTGCGAACAAGAAGTTTCCCTATCCATGAGAGTGAAAGTGAAAGTAAATAATGAGGAGGCTCGTCACTCATTCTCGCGCTGTAGATGCTCTATTTAACTGTTTTCTCTGTAGTGAAGGGCTCAGTTTTTCAACTTCAATGGTGCGACGCAACTGACTCTTAAAGGGAATGGGAGATGAGACTTTGATTGGTTTATTCTCAAAACACACCTATAACTCATTAAGAAAATAAGCTCAACCCTTTTAGACCATGCGCCATGGCGCAAAGCTGATTTTTCCGTCCTTATACTAGCAAAAGGGGATTCTGACACCCCTTAATGCGTTTGCGCCCTGCGCTTTGCACTTTGCGCATGGATCGTCAAAATAGAGCCAGAAGTCAGCAAGTGGAGCTGCTAAATGAATAAATATAATATCTCAAATTAATAGGCATGAAAACATTTTCTGAAAATGTTCTCTGAAAAGTATTTCCGCTATTGTGCCAACAACATCTCGTTACGCCTCATGCAAGTTACGCCTCTTCTACAAGTTATGCCCTCTTTATATTAAGCCCCTCTCTTGCCGTCCTCAGACAGATACATTTGGAGTAGTAAATCACTAAATTGCTATAATGTTTTCTAATTTATGGGAAAAATAACAAATGAAAAGCGAAAGCATTTTTAAAACAATCAGGCAATTGTGTTCACATACTTTAGACACTTAAGTAAAAAAAAAGAAGTTGAATATTACATAATAGGTTCACAATAATAAAACATTATTATATGTGTAATTTCCTTATTTGCTTGCATTGTGCAAATAAAAACAAGATGTTAGAAACTGATTTGTTAGATGCTTCAATCATTCCATGAAATAAATAGTACAAAGATAATTGTTAAGGTATAGTATTATTATTTCTGAAAGAGGAGTATCGATTAATTCAAGTGCACTGTTCAGATTTACTACGCTTTTGTTATGTTAGGGATGAAAACATCCACTAAACTAAACTACTGTTAAAATGCATCAGATAAATATATATATATATATATATATAGCATAAATTTGTTAATTAACCTCGGTCCTGATCAAAACTACTAAATTCTTTTAAAAAATTACAGGATTTTAACCCTTTAATTGCCAAAATGATGTCACTGATTTGGTGAAACACACAAAATGACGTACTTCCAATATAAAAAGTAATTGTGGACTGGATTTTTTAACCTTTTATCACAGTACTGGACATGTGAACGATTAGTAACAACATTGGCTTTAATGCATTGCTATTTGTTTCTTCCTAATTTACTGTTGGTGGCTGTTTTCGCCCCATTGACTTCCATTATAACCACATTTGATGGTGCATAAATACACTGTCTTTGTTTATTTACGCCATGTAGTTCTGAGAGCTAAGATGCATATTTTGATTTTCTCAGACACATCAACAGACACTCACACACTCACAGGCACACATACACGCACTTTAATTTGCTGTTATACTCCATATAAAATGTAGAAACTTTTTTGCACAGGCCTACCTAAAGGGTCACAAATTACAAATTTTACCACTTCTCAACAGGGAAAACCACCAACAACCAAAAATACATGATTATATAGTGACATGATTTTGTTATCAAAAAATGTGGTTATAATGGAAATCAATGGGGCAAAAACAACCACCAACAGTAAATGAAAATCAATTAAAAAAACAACGCATCAAAGGCAATGTCGTTACTAATTGTTCGCATGCCCAAGACTTTGAAAAAAAAAAGTAAAAAAAATCCAGATCACAATAACTTTAAATTGAAAATAAGTAATTTTGTGTATTTTTTTTTCACCAAATCAGTGACATCATTTATGAATTTGGCAATTAAAGAGTTAAAATCCTGTAATTTTCTAAGCAATTTAGTTGTTTTAAATAGGACAGAAGTTGATTATATATATCTAATGCTTTTACAGCTGTTTTTTTATGTGGATGTTTTCATCCCTAACATAACAAAAGGGTATTAAATTTGCCTAGAGTGTATCGTTGAGTTTTTTTTTTAAATAAAAAAGCATTTTCTCACAATACGTGTCAAAATAATATTTGTCACCAAAAATCATTCTGCTAGCTGAAACACAGAAAAAGTTATGGCTAAATTAAGACTCAAAATCACCCCAGAGTGGATAAAACATCCCCAACAGCACATAATTAATAAGTTGTGTTAATGCTATAAGAGAGTTTAACTTGTCTGAATGTATTCTAGAAGTCTGTGATTGGCTCTGTAACAGTAGCATCAACAAAGAAAAAGTGAGTTTGGTACAGGACATCAATCTTGATGCTATTATATTGTGCCCGTGGCTTAAATTGATTTATTTAAACTACCTTTGAGGCTTTTTTTCTGCCAGGCCCTCTTTTGTCTTCATTTCTTTAAATGTCATTATTAAAAATCCATTCATTATTTTTTGCATATTAGACCTTCTCATTCAACCAAAGCAGTCCTGGTGCAAGTAAATTTGGCCAATAATTGCATAAATAAACAGGTGGACATGTGTTGACATAAATCTGATTGCTTGTTCTGATTAAGCGGCAGAGGTTTTCATTATGGCTTCATTATTCCCTGCCCTTCATGTTGATGACATCACACTGAGCTTTTGAATGCATTAGCTCCTGATGGACAGCTTACTTCAATCATACACACCATTACTGATAACCCCAGGGCTTATGATTAACCGACACTTACTGACATTTAGAGGGTACCTACAGGTCTCAGTGAAAGGATAATAGTGATTTAGGTTATTTTAGATGAAATACATTCCCTTTGAGGTTTAACCTTTAGCATAAGGAGAACGTAACTGTGCTGTAAAGGCCACCAGGCTCATGTCTCTCATGCCTGAATGATTCCTTTTTTTAATACAATTTATGGAATATTTTTAAAGCAAGGATACATTAAATTGATCGGAACTGAGTTAAGACATTTATATAATAAGTTAAGACATTTATATAATGTTGCAAAAGAATCTATTTGATTCATTGAATGCTACTACAATGCTACTACATACACACAAAAAATATTAAACAGCATAACTGGTTTCATTTGTGAATGTTAATAATGAGATTGTTAATAATGAGCATTGTTAATAATGAGATCTATTTTATTACAGAAAACTATCAGCATATTAGAATAATCTCCTGTCTACTTAACCTAAAGATAATGAAAAACACGAAAATTACTTTTAACTTATTAACTGAAACCATAAAAATTAAAACATAATTATATAACAATATATTAATAATGATATAATTAAAATATAATTAGTATGTTGAACTATACATCAAAATGTGGCTCAATTTCTTGCAATAACAGGTCTTAAACAAGTATGAACAGGTTAACGTTGTTCACCTACTTTTAATCCCGGGTAAAGGAATGTTCGTCAAGTAGAAACCCAGTTAGTTCTTTCTCCCTGTGTTATGAATCCCAGCTAATATGGCGTTATAGCGCCTCACTGCGATGCCAAATGTGACTGTGTATAAATTAGAATAAAGCGTTACATTATGATAATTCCCTTAACGTTAGAGCCAACAACAAACGCGTGGTTCATTTTTACGTGCTTTGGACAATTGAACTTTTAAAAAGACCATGCAGAAACATTGTTTTAGCGTTCGAGATAAAAATGTCAAATGGTGAGGTCATAATAAAGCGAGTACACGGTTTAATTCTTACCTTTATATCGTGAAAACAACTTTCACAGGATGTTGTAATTCACATGTCACTGGTCACGTGTTGCGTTAGTCCAATCAGTGACTGGTAGGCCTGCAAAAACATTCAGTTCAAAATATGGTAGCAAGATCTTTTAAATAACTGAAAAAACGTATCGTTGCGTGTTTTCTTTTTAAAATTCTTAATAGTTCACCTTAGTATTTTTATTCAGTGAACGCATTTCAGGACACCATTAATAGACTGCTGTATTTATCTGATAATGATCATGCTCTCAATGTTATTGTTAGTTTTTTGTGTTACACTGTACATTTTTTATACATAAAAAAGGTTCCTAAAGCTGCAATACCTAGATTTAATAATCTAATAATAATAATCTTGCTGAAATTTCGTTCAGTATTGAAACTCTTGAGCTTATTAATAATAATAAGAAAAGTACATTTCAGCTTACAATAATCTTTTTTTCTTAATAACAGGCTTTATAAAGTTTTTTCTTTCTTAATCTTTTGTTATTGTATTTTCTCTTCAATGCAGTGATGTTGTTTTTCTTGTATTCATTGTATTTTGTATTAAAAAAAGAAAACATTTTGTCAAACTAT
Source organism: Danio aesculapii (assembly GCF_903798145.1). Taxonomy (NCBI): domain Eukaryota; kingdom Metazoa; phylum Chordata; class Actinopteri; order Cypriniformes; family Danionidae; genus Danio; species Danio aesculapii. Next base: position 36,154,079 of record NC_079443.1, read on the forward strand.
TTCGTATCTGCAAAAAGAGGCAATTTAGTCACATTATTTATCAATATGTGGACATTTTTGGATTCTTGGAAGCTATGGAAATTAAAAATGTCATACGGAAAATACATTAGGACCATTGTTATTGTTTACATCCCTCAAAATGGTATATAATGAATTCATTATATCACTCCAGACAAGTCTATCCATTATTATGCTAAACATTAGGTGGCGCAGTGTGTAGCACAATTGCCTCACAGCAAGAAGGTTGCTAGTTTGAGCCCCGGCTGGGTCAGTTGGCATTTCTGTGTGGAGTTTATATGTTCTCCCCGTGTTCGCATGGGTTTCCTCTGGGTGCTCCGATTTCCCCCACATTAGGTATAGGTGAATTGAAAAAACACCCCCCCCCCCCCCACATGCGCTATAGGTGAATTGAAAAAACTGAATTGACCATAGTGCATGTGTGTGAATGAGTGGGTATGGGTGTTTCTCAGTGTTGGGTTGCAGCTGGAAGGGCATCCGCTGCTTAAAACATATGCTGGATAAGTTGGAGGTTCATTCCGCTGTGGCGACCCCTGATAAATAAAGAGACTAAGCCGAAAAGAAAATGAATGAATGAAGGTTAAACATTACTTTATGAAATAAAAATAGCTCACATCTTGTGTGTTAAAATACCATATTTTGAAATGAATAAAATTAAAAAGGAAATTACCTATCTATTTCACTATGGATTATTTGTCACTATATCATTTTAGTTATTTTGAGCGGAAGTTTTCCGAACCAGAAGTGCAATCAAGCCCATAATCAAAACAGCAACCTTTGTAGAAAGTGTACAGAGCAGTGTAAACCCAGCATTGTGAAATGTCAGTGTATATCCAGGATAAACTGTTAACTCATAGAAGGCAGAGCTGTAAATAACAGGAACTAAGATCACCCATGGATTCTGTTTACCTGTGGTTTCGATCCTGTAGGACATCCCCCAGCTTTAACTAAACTGTAAAAAGCCTAGTTTGTTGATGTATTCAAATTAGTTTTAATGATGAGACGTTGAGAATGAGAACTACAAAGACAGAGACACTGATGAATACATAACGAGACAGAGAGGGAATGAGAGGTGCCTGTCCCATCTGTTTGAGAGAGCGCTGGCTCCAGCTAAGACCCTCATCCTCACAGTCTGTGAGGCATTAACCGCACAGAGCCCTTGACACGCCTCTCCATCTCTTTAATTATTAAGCATTTATCTCAGTATGTCCCTCAGGCGCGCCTTATCGCAGGTGAGGAGGTGCACCAAGCAAACCATGGCATCATGGGAGATTCTGAGAGCGGGCAGATTAGGAAGGAGGAGCACCTGCCAACAGGCTTACCCCAGGATTTGCTCACTGAAGTCTGCAAGAAATCCTGCAACGCTTTACATTTTTACTGCTTAAAGAGTAAAATCAGGTGTGTGAGAGCATGCACGTTTCCTAGAGTTTATGCACACATGCATGCATTTATAGATTGCTAAAGAATGACTTGCAGTCTTTTGGCACTTGCACACACTTGCTTTATTATGATAAGTGGGATGCCCCAAAATGGTGGCTGACTTCACAGGATGATTCTGGTTGTGTGCAGATTACAGAAGGCTTTCTGCAGCCCTCAGGCTTAGCCAGGGATTTGTTCGCCAAGCATGGCACTTCAGTCTAGCATTGTACGTCAAAAGTTTCTATTAATATGAGTATATGCGAGCTTGCGTATTTGGGTGTTTCTGAAAAAAAAAAAAAGACTGAGGAAAATAAATTTTGCATGATTTCTTTCTCTTTTTTTTGAAAACTTACTTTCAATTCTGAGTGACAAATTAAGTCGAATATACCATAAATCTTTTCAAATGAATCAATTTCAAACCGAACAAACGCTGTGGCCATAAACTGATCAAATCTGGCCATATAAACATGATTTATGCAGTCAGTAGACGAGGAATGCATTAAGTAAAAGCTGGGTCAAGAAAGGTTATAGTTAAATCATATCATTCATATATTTGAATCACTTCTAATACATAATAAAAATACCAATATACGTGATGTAGTATCTTCCACACTGTAAACCCTCAGGGGTTTTATCATTATTGCTATCATTTGTCATTATGTTTAGTCATTCACACGGAGCTCTGCTTGATAGCAATACATCCTTTTGTCAAAGGGCTTTAAAAACAGGACAAACAACTTGGATGTTTCTCACAAAAACATAACTGTGCTTTCATTTATGGTCTGCTTTGTCATTTAAATGCTAAAACATAGCTTGAAATAACAGAATTTATTTAAAACGACAATTTTCTTAAATGGCTGTAAAAATCAATTATAAATGTAATTAGATGCAGGTATCCATTTGCTTCTTTTTAAGCTAATTACATCAGGCAAGAATGTAATTAGAGCAAAAGCAAACCCATTTAAAACAGCAGTAAAAGCAGAGCGAAAGCTTGTAGCCGTATGGTATTTACTCAGCACCATGTCCAGGCTGTTATCGAGAACTCCCTTAAGGCATGTCTGTGGCTGAAAGGCATTAACAACAGAAGCAATAACGACAGTTTCAGCTAAAGAGAAACACAATACAAATAAACATCGTGATCTAGCTCTAATTCCCCCAGCTGCTGCTGAGAGTAGAGGGAATAGGCAGCAGATATCTTGATGCTTGTCTTGAAATTAACAGAAACAATTGGAGGGAATCGTTTCTAATTCATTGTTTAAAAAGCTACAGGATCATGTTAAACAGAAGGTGTTTGTTTTAAACACCCCAAATGATGCCATTTTGAGTCTGCAGACCACTGTCTGAAACTTTGAAAGACATTATACAGGGGAAAAAGTTACATTTAAACAATCCTGGATAGTTTCTACAAGAAAGGTTAAGTGGAAAAGCCTGAGAACATAGTGAATGAAAAAAATAATACTTTCTCACAGCAATGGACACATTTCACTATTGAAAATAATGGATCTTGATGGTTCCACAAAGTACCTTTAATATACATGGAACAAAGGGTTCTTAATAACATGCTCTTCACAGTATCAAGAATGTTTATTTTAAGAACTGTTCACTGTTTTGTGGAACCAAAACTTTTTTAATGGCATCACTACAACCCCTGACCCCCCTTTTGGAACCTCTATTTTTTTTCTCACAACATTTGCTGAAAAATAGCATTTGAGACTGAGCAAAAAAGGTCTGTTTCACAGGCATTGACTGTTGTGTTATATTGGAATGTTTTTAAAGATATAATGTAAGATATTAAGTGATGCATGAAGTACTACTTACTAAGACTTCCCTTTTAAGCCAAACAGTTTCCTTTTGGGAAATGTTTAAGACCATTATCTTAAAGTTGCAAAATATGTGTGCACTCAAAAAAAAAAATCTCAATGGATGAACTCAATTTAGTTGAGGGCAGGATTTCCATCCAATAAATTTGTTTAGCACCAACAAAAAACAATTTGCACAATTAAATGCAATTAAGTTGCTTCAACATGATTTTATCAAATAAAAGTTTAAACACATTTGTATTTTTATTTAACTTAAACTCTAAGGTCTGATAATATTATGTACAGTATGTCTATTATGTGTTGTACATTTCAAAGTCTCTTAGTTTTATTTGAAGTTATCCTGAATGAACTAAAAGAGTCATTTTAAAGTATATTTCATGAGTTACATATACAGTTGATTGAGACTGATCTCAGAACTAAATTTGGGACAGTTAATGCTCACTGAGCAAAGCAACAAACTGCATTTTTGCTAATTAAGCTGCCAACACCCAAAGCATGGGTGCTTTTGCAAGGTGGTAGTCTTAAAACTATTACATGAAAATCTTCTAAATCTTCAAACTAAAGTGAAGAGTCAACTCTAACAAGTCTTTCTATTAACCTTAAACACCTAAGATTACTTTTATTGACAACATTTCCCTCTCTTAATTCAATCCCACGCAAAGCATGCTGGGAACTACAAATCCCCTCACCAGGTAGTTTGACTCCTTCATGTTGTCCCAACACAAAATGCTTAAGTTAATTTAATGGTTTACAAATTTAAGTGGACTGAACATAAAACAAATAAATTGACCAATGAAATTACAAGAATTGTGGTGTTTGAGCTCATTTTAAACAGATAGTTTGAACAAGCAGCAGTAATCTTTTTTGAGTGTGGAGAAATCTATGTTCTCAAGGGAAATTCCAGTATATGTGGATTCCTATTGAAATCACTGGTAAAGCGTGCCTAATGTTTAGGGAGTTGGACTTGTAATCTAAAGGTTGCAGGTTTGATTTCCAGTGCTAGCAGAAATTTAAAGTGTGGGGAAGCGAATGAACTCAACTCTTCCACCTCCAATACCCTCAACTGAGATCCTCTTGAGGAAAGCGCTAAACCCCTAATTTCTCCCCTCACTTCTCCAGGTGTGTGCTCACAGTTTGTCTATGTGTGCTCTCGCTCCCTACTACTCCTAATGTGCCGATGTACTTAGATGGCTTACATGCAGAGAAACAGTTTTGAGTATGGGTTTTAATACTTGACAAAAACTTCACTTACTTTTAATGTAAACACATTGCTAGCTCTCATCAGCTAAGCTAATTCTAAGGCTTTATATATTGCCTATGCACTTAGATAGGTTACATGATGGGTTTGCTTGACAAATACCCCACTTTATTTTATTGTACACAATGCTAGCTACCATTCGCTAAGCTAATACTAAAGCACTATTTACACCTGTATTAAGATTTTCAGTTTGGTTGTCTGCTTTCTCTTCTCAGCCTTATATATTCCTCAGTCACCATGTTGATAAAGTCATTATTTGACATTAGTATGAAATCTGATATCTAAAGTCAGCCATGTTGCCATTAGTCTGAAATGGTTTGATTTGAAGTAAAATGATAACTAAAAATTTTCTGTTTCTTGCAAATATCCAGTGTTAGAGCAAAAACGAATGCGCCTGTTGTAGCTTTTTCAGTTTTCTTCATACTGAATCTTATTTTGCATCATTAAATGAAATGAAAGATCAGAAAAATCTCACAAATCAAGGTGCCGATATTACCCACCCCTCAGAGAAATCTAAATTCCAAAATGCATCTTAATACCAAACAAAGACAGGGCTTATGTTCGTAACACCTTACCAAATGCCACACACAGTTCTTGTCTGTGGGGAACCTGTAATCTAGCAGCTCTCCCAATAGGGCATTTGACAAGATGTGAGTTGAACTAGCTTTTGAATTGACTATCACATCCTTGGGGCTAGTAAAAAAGGTAAGCCTTGTCCCATGTTAACCATAAATGTCAAATGTGCTTGCATAATGTTGGCTGAATTTAAAAATGCTCAGGGCTGAACTTTATTTTATCTTCTCATTCATCATTTCAGACCCATTTAGAAAAACCTGAGAGGGTTGAGTGAATTGTTTAGGCAAGTGCAGTTTGCACCCTCAGTTGGGCAGTCATAATCTACTGTGTTCACCCTGATTATAGCCCAAGTGTTTTCAGCGTATAGTCGAGGCCAAGGACACTAATGCCCAGGTGAGTGTGAACTACAGCTCCCGTACTTACACTTGAAGGTGCAGGACACAGCAGGACCCCCGAAGGAAACATGGATGGTTTCTTTCCAACAAGCTCGGGCAAAAGATTTCCACAGGTCACCGGCTCCAGGACAAGGACAAGAACCTTTAAGGACCATTGAACCTCAACAACAGTACAGTCATTCTCCACACACCACATATTCATTGGCTGTGTTTCAAAACCTAGTGAGGTTTCTTGCTGTCTACCGCCCACACAGAGAGTTGAAATACTGCTAACCAAACTGAGTACATCTATAATGACTGATTTAGACTCACAATGGATTGAGTTTGTCATGCAAGACAATGACATGCCCCTATTTGTCAGAAATTGAATTATAATTAGCAGAAGAAAACTATATACATTTAAAAAGTTTTTTTTAACTACTTTGAAATAATTTAGATGTTAAATTTGCTAAAATTAAAATGGAAATAAAAACATCAAAAAATAATGCTAGAATTAAAATATGCAAACACATAAAAATAATAAAACTTTGTGTTGATAATGTAAAAAGAAATGCTGATTGAAAATAGTACTGATTACTACAATAGTACAGCTCTGGAAAAGAATAAGAGACCACATTAAGGTTATCATTTCCCTGAATTTGCCATTCATACTGTATATCTTTTGAGTAAAATTTTTGGTTTTATTTATTTTACTACCCACTGTAAAATTGTCTTCAAATTTTCTAATAAGAAAGAGATTAGTTTTCAGACCTCATTGTAAAAGTCAAAGATGTATAAACCCTGACAACATTTGTTTTTATGTTCATTTAACCTATAAAATACTGTGCATTCACCATGTTTCACACACACTCACTTCTTCAATTTCTAAATATTATAACCGAAAATGAGTTCAACTTAAAACAGCAACAAAGTTTTACAAGGTTTTTTGAAAAGCATTTTGGACTAAGTTTGCAATAGTGAACTGTTGGATTGCCTGCATATTCTATGAAATATTTATAGATTGTTTATTGATTGATATTAAAGTCTGCTTTCTGCTGGCAAATTTTGAAATAGCCTTTATGCTTATGATGAATCTGTAGTCACCCTGTAGGCATTAGATTGACGTTGTACCCCAACGTTGTGGGGACGTTACATTTTGTTTGAAAATGAAAATCAGGCTGATGTCCGAACCCAAAGTCAGGCTGACGTCAATGTCAAACATCCAACCTAAAATTAACCATATGTCAACAACTAATGATTAGGGATGACCAGATCTGATCACGTGATCGGAAATCGGGCCCGATCATGTGGTTTCAGACTTGATCGGAATCTGATGTTACCTCCCGATCAGGATTCGAATATAGATAACCGCATATTATGCGATGGCACAGAGTTAGATCTCTTTCTTGACTGACACACAGAAACAGCAACACATGCAGCATGACATCACTTTGTTGCAGAGATGCTATTGGTTAAATGCAGACAAAGTAGAACACAAAAGCAGCTTGAAGCGGAAAACACGAGTAAGTCTGTGGTCTGGAGGTATTATAAAGTTGATGACGACAACGATGCCATAGCAAACTGTGAGCTACTGTATATAAGCTTGTGATTGCCTGCTGGGTGTTTTAAGTTGAGGAGCTACTTGTTTTATATTAGATTTTTAAATATATATTTACGGTTGCACTAAAGTCCAAAAGTGTAGAATTTGTTATTTATTTTGTGACTGTTCAAGCTACTCCACAGAAGTGCTCTGTTTGTTTTCAGAGTTAAAATAAGGTGAATTCAATAAAAAATAAGGAACATCCTGGATCTGTTTCTTCATTCTTCTTTATTTTTCTTTTAATTTATTATGAAAGTATTGGATCGAGTTCGGTAGATACTCAAAATCAAATGACTCGGACTCAAGGGCAAATAAACCTAATTGGGGCATCCCTACTAATGATGCAGCTTGACGTTGTGTCGACATTACCACTATGACGTCTATCAGACAATGGATTTTGGTTGCCATACCTGATGAATAAATGTCAGTGTTTTATGTCAATATGACGTTAGTTTAAGATGTTGGCTCGACGTTGGATTTTGGTCACTTTCTAACACAACCTAAAGTCAACCATATGTCAATACCTAATGATGTTACAGCTTGACGTTGTGTGGACGTTACCACTATGTCTATCAGATGATGGATTTTGGTTGCCATACCTGACAAATAAATATCAGTACTTGACATCAATATGATGTTGGTTTAAGATGTTGGCTCAACGTTGGATTTTGGTCACTTTCTAACACAACCTAAAATCAACCAAATATAATCATCTAATAATGTTACAGCTTGACGTTGTGTGGACATTACCACTATGACGTCTATCAGAGGTTGAATTTTGGTGTCCATACCTGACAAATAAATTTCAATACTTGACGTCGATATGATGTTGATTTAAGATGTTGGCTCAACAATGGATTTTGGTAACTTTCCAACACAACCTAAAATCAACCAAATATCATCATGACATCATTACTGATCGTCAAATTAACATTGTCCTTAGACAATGGTTAGACATTGAATTTTGTTCATCTGATGTCACACCCTAAATCTAACCTAATATTAACGTCTTATAACGTTGTGCGCCTGCTGGGCAGCTAGCTAGGTGATGGAACACAGCTTTGTCTTGTTGCTGTCACAGACGAGTGATGAGTAATAGAAGTGTGTGCTATGGTTTAAAAAACAGACTCCAAATGGCTTACAGGTTTAAATTGGGACACTTTTATTTACAGAAGAAAAATTACACTGGATTACAAGAATTCCACAAGTACAGTTGGGCTTATGGTGTGCTCCCTTTTGACTGCTGGAAATAAATGGGCAACATTCCACAATGTTCTATTGCGCTGAACGTGGAGGAGAGCCTGGTGTATATGAACTATAATGCAAAAAATATAGGGAAATTTGTTGGCTCAAACCAAAGTCAATATGTTGAACATGATGATGGATATCAAGACTCCTTTACTTCAAACTATGATTGGTAAAATGAGCATGCGGCTAAGTATGCCATTACCATCCTTTTTTTATTGCAACACTGAGATACTGATCACATATAGACCTCTGATCTCTTTCAACCAAATCCTATCTGAGAATAGCATGGATTTCATAACCAAAACAGCTAATATGTCTGTGATGCATATAAACCCACATTCCTGGGCACATGCCCTTCTTTAGCTCTTGATGATTTCTTTAAACGAACCTTTTAAAGATCGCCAATATCAATAACTTATCAGTAATATGACAGAATTTGTAGTGAATCATATTTATTTTTTTTCATTTGTGAAATGCTCCAAAGAAATAACAATTATATTTACATCTGTGCACTGGAAAATCTTTTTTTTCTTCTTTATATTTTCCTAATCCTTATTTTAATGCAAGACTTGGCAAACTCTACTTTCCTTCGCACGCTTTGAAAAGAAAAGCACTTTTTTTTGTTCTCTTTTGTTTCCGAAATATCTTAACAATGAATCCATGACACAAATAGGGCTCCTTTGATTGATGAAACAAAAGTGTTGAAAACGAGGACATATTTTCATCCACAAAAACACTTGTAATCTATTCATTGTTCAGTCCGAAGAGTTAGCTGGACCACCACGTACTCAGTCTGGGGTCAAGCGTGGTTGATCCTCGCTTTGCTATTGAGCATTCGAAAAATTCTTCACATTTGGGTGAGACACGCAGTGGCGAAAAGGCTTTAAAAAAAAACAAAAAACCCAAACACATTACTCAAACAGTCACCCAAAAACACAACACGGACTGCAAACAGAGGTGGGGAGTTTCCACGCGTTTAATTTCGAGTGAAATGATGTATTAAAAAGCGACGTGTTTGCGCAACCACATTGGAAAAAAGTGCAACGGCCGGATTCCAGAGAAGGACTGAATGAGAGAGCGAGATAAAAATTGTGACGCTTGTCCGCGTAGATCAAACCTCTTCAAATAACAAAGACTCAAAGCAACAGCAAAGCCTTGAAGGAAGAAACTAAAGACTGAAAACAAGCGAGAACAAGCACAAATAAACAGGAACCTGTCTGTTGAGCGGCAACCTTCGAAAAATGTTTCACAAAAGCAGTTTTCGCATGGCCTCTTCTGATACCCCGACGAGGAGTCTCTAACAAAGGATCTTACAATTGATTGGCGTGTTCTTGCTTGTATTCTCATTTGTTTGCTTGCTATTGGTCTCCGGGTGGCTCACTTTGCATGTTCTTTTAGAGGGTTGCAGGGCCTCCATTACGCTTTGCTGTCCTCCTGTGTCATGTGTAGGCTGTTGTCACCGTGAAGTTTGATCTCAATCGTGTCCGGTTTCAGAGTCTCCTTGCCGTTTTCCTCTTTTAGAGGTAATTTCCTGTGGGGAAAGCAGAAATGGCAGGTGCACAGTGGTCAGTTTGACAGGGGTGCTCAGAAACACATTTTCAATTAACAGCTGGACATTGTGGTTCCACCAAGGCTGAAATTGACATTAAGGAACTTTTTGCAGACCAGAGTCTCAGTTTGCTTTAATGGTTGGTATTAGGAACTTCATGTAATGTTGAGAAGCTTGAAAAAGTGGCTTTGGTTGACATTCAGAATGTTGAGTTTGGTAAAGTGTTTTAAAAAGAAAAATCATGTTCACTATTGTTGAAGTTATTTGATTACATTTACATTACATTTAAGCATTTGGCAGAAACGGTTTCACTTTTTTTTTCAAATATATTTATTAACATTTTGTGCAGATACAATATCATATACAGTACATACAAAAAGAAGTAATACACTGGTCTGCTTTTTCACAACTAAAAACCAATGACTATAAAAATGATATAGTTATTAAATAACACTGTAAATGCAAATAATTAAATAACAAAAGTCATAAATAAATAATAATATTAATTAAAAAAGCTTTATTCCTCTTCTGCTTCAAGATCAATAGTGTCAATATAATTCAATAAAGGTTTCCAACTTTAAACACACGAAATGTCTTTTATCCATCTGTCATATGAAGGTGGAGATGTTTGTTTTCACTAAAGGAGAATAAGCCTCCAAGCCAATAATGTAGTGAAAGCAACAACGTTCTGTGTTGTTGAACGCAAATTTGGCCCAAAAGGAATTGCGAATTGTGCTGTTAGAGCGTTTGGAGTGGCTGATATGCTAAACGTTTTTTTCAAAAGTAAAATATATTTAAGACCAAAACACTTTCAATCTTGCACAAGACCAAAACATGTGTGTGATTTGCTGGAGATTGTTGACACCTATTTATAATGTACTTAATGTACTTAATGTAATTAACCTATACTTAGTAATACCTAAGTATTACTTCTATTTGGCTATATTTTGGCTAATCTAGCATTAGTGTAGAGTGCTCTGTGAAACATCTTGCATTCACGTTTCATTTTAATATATGACCCTGGACAACAAAACCAGTCATAAGTGTACATTTTCCAAAATTTAGATTTTACAACACTTGAATAAGCTGAATTAATGTTTTATTTGTTAGGATAGGACAATATTTGAGATACAGTAGAAAATCTGGAATCTGAAGTTTCCAAAAAAACTAAATAGTGAGAAAATTGCCTTTAAAGTGCTACCAATGCAAGCTACTAATCAACATTGAGTTTTTAAATTATATTTACAGTAGGAAATTTAGAAACAAAACAAATGGAACATAATTTCTTAATACAGTGGTCCCTTGCCATAACGCGGTTCAACTTTCACGGTCTTGCAGTTTTGCTGTTTGTTTAGTGCAATTTGATATGCTTTTTTTTTTTCTTTTTTTTAACAGTGCATTGTGTTCTGTGTCCTGATTAACGCATTGTGTTCTGCATGCTGATTGGCTGTAGACCATTGTCAATCAATCTCCTCCGTGCCCTGTCTCCCGCACAGTACAGAATGTGTTCAGCTTTTTGACCGATATGCAGTGAGACTCTAATGTGCTGTACCATGTTTGCAAGTTTTCTTCCTAAAGCCCAAAATGTCAATAAAACATTCTGCACAGTCAAAGGTATGCATGGTAGCACCCAAAAGACAGAGAAAGATGCTTACCATCGCACAAAATGTTGGACTTCTTGACATGCAAAAAGATGTTAAAAGTTACGTGAAAAAAGTGTGAAAATTCATGCCAATCTGAGAAAATAGTGTAATGAGATGTTTTACAGCCTTAAAACATCTCTAATATTTGTAAAAAATAAAGCTGACTACTTCACGGATTTCACCTATTGCGGGCTCCTACAAAACGTTACTCCTACAATTAATGAGGGACGACTTTATTAACATGGTTTCTGTCATTAAAAAATCTATCCATATCATTTCTTTTGGCTATTTTCCAAAATATACACATGCAACATAAGACTTATTTTTTTGTGGTCGAGGCTGACATATTTATTTATTCATTAAATAAAAAATAAGTCCTATGGCAATAAAAACATATTGTCATTTTCAGTTTATAGTGAACAAACCATTTAACAAACTAATGATCAGTGTTTGCTACAGTGTTACTAATTTTTCACATTCCTTATTCAGCAAACTTATTCAACTTGTAGAAATAAAAATGTATATAATTCAAATATAGTTCCAAATTAACAATAACATATACAGTTGAAACCAGAATTATTCACCCCCTTTGAATTTATTTATTTATTTTTTAGATTTATGTTTCACAGAGCAAGGAAATTTTCACAGTATGTTGGATAATATTTTTTCTTCTGGAGAAAGTCTTATTTGTTTTACTTTGGCTTGAATAAAAGCAGTTTTAATTTTAATTTTAAAAACCATTTTAGGGACAAAATTATTAGCCCCTTTAAGCTATATATTTTTGACAGTCTACAGAACAAACCATCGTTATACAATAACTTGGCTATTTACCCTAACCTGCCTAGTTAACCTAATTAACCTAGCTAAGCCTCTAAATGTCACTTTAAGCTGTATAGAAGTGTCCTAAAAATATCTAGTAAAATATTTACTGTCATCATGGCAAAGATAAACTAAATCAGTTATTAGAAATTAGTTATTAAAACTATTATGTTTAGAAATGTGTGGAAAATCTTCTCTCCATTAAACAATAATTGGGGTAAAAATAAACAAGGGGGCTAATATTTCTGACTTCAACTGTATATAACTGAAATGTTACTGTATATTATTTGGTTTTTTAATTATATAATTTAATTTAAAACTCTAGTAGCTGGGGCGTGAGAGACATTAAACTTTTTGCTTCTTGAGCACTGGCTGAGCCAAAGTGATGCAAATGCTAAAGGCAGGGTCCCAATGACTGCCTGTGTCTTTGGTTGATACTTTCAGTCTGGTCATTGCAGGTGAAACCTGAGGATCTATTCAAGAACCTGAAACAAGATTTTCAACTTAAATTTGTCATGCCCATTTTCTATACACTGCCCCTCCTAAAACATGTCGGTCTCAAATCAGACTTATTCTAGACTTGTTTCAGACTTGTCTTACATTTGCAGACTCATTTACTTCTTAAAGACACGGTATGACTGCAGAACAACCAACATGTCTCAATAAAGAATTCTGCCTGTAACAAGTCTCCTGAAGTCGGATTTCATATTTCCAACAAACTCTAACCAAAAAAGTCACATAATCCAAACAGTTCCCAATGGATAAAATTGAGCTCCATTCAGTTTCTCACAAAATACATGATTATAAATACACACTTTTTGTGCTATCTTTAATATCACTCTAGGTTTCATTCATTCATTCATTTTCTTTTTGGCTTAGTCCCTTCATTAATCTGGGGTCGCCACAGCGGAATGAACCGCCAACTTATCCAGCATCTGTTTTACACAGCGGATGCCCTTCCAGCTGCAACCCATCACTGGGAAATACCCATACACACTCCATCACACACATACACAACAGTTAATTTAGCTTACTCCATTCACCTGTAACACATGTCTTTGGACTTGTGGGGGAAACCAGAGCACCCACGCGAACACAGGGAGAACATGCAAACTCCATACAGAAATGCCAACTGACCCAGCTGAGGCTCGAACCAGTGACCTTCTTGCTGTGAGCGATCATGCTACCCACAGGCGCCACTGCGTCGCCCCACTCTAGGTTTATAAATGTACACTGTAGTGTATAACGTAGTGAACATTAGGCTCAGTCACAGCTGTGCATTATTCTAAAGACCCTTGTGTGGCTCTTCATCATATAGGATGACACTAAATATGACCCAGCCTCTGTTCATCATCATCTCCATTATAACAATGTGAAACTCTAGACAAGGGCTTTGGGAAGTTATGGGCCGCATGTCAGATAAACACCATAGCTCATGTGCCAGAATATCAAAAACCATGCTGTGTTATCAGAGCTGAAGATAAACACAGCGCTTAATCTCTTTGTACTTTTAGCCAAGTAAACCTGACAGGACCTGACAGTTTTTCCAGCACTATCAATGCATAACTTTAGATCAGTCACACTGCAAATCAGAGGACAAAGTCTACATAAGAACTGTGTCAGGAACCGAGAGGGCACCGATCAGAGACAAAACACGTACGTGACAATTCATCAAAGGAAAAAAAAACACAGATTGCATAAGTCAAATGAGTTTTCATTACAGTAAACCAACCCGATAAGCCTGTACACTAACTGCACTCCACTGACGTGCATCCTTCATAATTAATGATGACAATAACAATAATTATCAATAATAATAAAAAAGAAAAAATTTACTGTCGTTTCTGTTGCTGGATAACTTGAGGACTTTGTATTGCAGTATGTTTTACAGTAGACTGATGACAAATTGCCTGAATAGGAGTAATGTAATACAATGTAGAGTAAGTAGTGTGTTATAGCATTACTAATTCTAAAAAAAACTAACAATGCTGTGTCTTATGAAAATTTATGTGAAGTTTTGTATTCTGACTACAATTTACTTCAGTGGAATTTTTTTTATTTTACATTTAGATAAAAAAAATGCAATAACATAACTTCTGGCTTAAATTCAAGATTATTATTATTATTTTAAACTTGGTATTAAAAGAATCATAACATTACATAGTGAACAAAAGCAATTTAATTAAAATTACAGGTAAGATTTTTACATAATATATAAAGTGCTTAGCATATACACTTCCTGTCAAAAGTCTTGTCGTTGGTCCCAGTTGTAAGAGCAACAAATAATAACTTGACTTCTAGTTGATCATTTGGAAAAGTGGCAGACGGTAGATTTTTCCAATGAATCGGACCTATTGGAACCCACATGGACCCAAGATCCGCAAAGAAATCAGTCAAGTTTGGTGAAGGAAAAATCATGGTTTGGGGTTACATTCAGTATGGGGCATGCGAGATATCTGCAGAGTGGATAGCAACATCAACAGCCTGAGGTATCAAGACATTTGTGTTGCCCATTACATTACAAACCACAGGAGAGGGCAAATTGTCCAGCAGGATAGCGCTCCTTCTCATACTTCAGCCTTCACATAAAAGTTCTTGAAAGCAAAGAAGGTCAAGGTGCTCAAGGATTGGCCAGCCCAGTCACCAGATATGAACATTATTGAGCATGTCTGGGATAAGAGGAATTGAAGCTGAATCGAAAGAATCTTGAACTCTGGGAGTCCTGCAAGAATGCTTTCTTTGCCATTCCAGATGACTTTATTAATCAGTTATTTGAGCCATTGTAGAGATGTACTGTATGGATGTCGTCATCCATGCTCATGAGAGTCATACACAATATTATTTTTTTCCCACTGCACCGTGACTCTATATTGTACATTATTCCTGTTAAGTGAAAAGACTTTTGTCTAAGCAAAGTCAGACCTTACTGTCCTAATCAAATAATTGAAAAACAAGCCATGATCATATTTTATTTTGGTAAAATAAGCGTAATCTAGAGGCCTTTGCCCTATATCATATAAGCCACTTCTGATACAGTACCAAATTATTAACTAGAAGTGAAGTTGTTATTTGTTGCTCCTAAAACTTGCATAGTCGACAAGACTTTTGTCAGGTGGTGTATGAGTAGACCACACATTAATCTATGTTTTAAATTAATATTTTTTATAGGATGCTTTACAATATCATATTTATGCATATACATTAGTTTAGTCAGTACGGAAGCCAAATCAGAAGCTAATCTAATAACAAACTTACAACAACAGTCTAAAAAATAGTACACACGAATTTATATGTTAGGGAAAAATATTTAAAAAATTTAAAATAGGGCAAAATCAAAAGAAACAAATTTTTTTTGTTGAAATTGTTTTTGTTTGTTTTTTTCTTCAATATTTTGCTTGAATTTAAATGTATTATGTTTTTATTTCTAAATAATATATGAATATTTCTATGTTTGATGACAAAAATATTTCAATAAATATTAATTTTTAATAAATCTGTTTAGTTGCACCAAAATGCACCAAAATATATTACCTATATTCACTGAGAAATCATACAATATACAGTATGTGCAACACTGGAGGAAGCAGAACATCAATCATTTTATTCCTTTTTGTGCAAACTGTGATTATGGGACAGATTACCATCAATTAATGAAGTCTCTCCTCTGCTATTTCCCTGCTGTTAAAACTAACAATGATGCAACAAAAGAGCTCTAAGCACATGCAGTAAAATAAATGAATAACATTAATTATCAGATATGTTTTTTCTCACAATAGCATTAAACTTTTAGAGCCACTCATTACCCATTTGACTTCTGAACTTCCACAGTACGTGCATAAACCAGCACTGAACACATTTGTAATACCACTAAGTAGACATTTCTACATAGATTGGAATGCAGAAAATGACAGAAGGGATACTCACAGGTAGGCAGCTTTGCCCTCCTCGAGCTCTTTGCTCTTGCCGCTTGTGGCAGTCTTTTTGCTGCAGAGCTTGCGGGTGATGCACATGAGCAGTCCGCACTGGCGCAGGAAGAAGCAGCTGACGTCCACCAGCACGAGCAGCAGCAGCAGGCCAGCTAAACCCAGCCCGACCACTGCTCCCAAACCCAGGCCGCTGAACAGCGAATCTGCTGAGACACCATGCACACATAACTATCAATGATGGGCCTCCACAATCAACACAGTACACTCTTTTATTAGATTTTTTTGAGATCAATAAATCATGACAGCATAAGTTTTTACACTGATTTAACATCAAAATAAATTAACCAAGTTTCAAAGTTATTTTTAAAAGTTATATGTGATGCTATAGTTTAAAGACCTTGTAGGAGTAATTTTATTTGTATAATTTACAGTTGACAGAACAAATTAAGGAACATGTGCAGTAACAAAGGGAAAGTCAAAATGTTTATTGAATTACGTAGTCATACTGCATTAAAATTCAGTATAAAAACTATAAAATTCACTATATAGTTCACTTTAAAAACAATATGCAATATTGATTTTCTTCAAACGTTCTGTAAGTCACTTTACTACAATATGTCACTAGCAGTCATTTGAAAATTTGTAAAATTTTTACTTACAGATAAGTAAATGACATTGCAAACTGTTCTACAAGCATACACAAATAGATTTAAAATTCCTAAACGGTTTGAATTGTTGACCAGACAAGAACATAGCACGCCTTATTTGTGCTGTAAGTTCATACTTAAATATTGTAAAATAAACAAAAAAAAAAAAAAGAAAACTGTTCAACTGCTTGTTGCTTGTTTGACAAATTTCTAATGAGCCAATCACATGGCAGCAACTCATTGCGTTTAGGCATGTAGACATGGTCAAGATGATCTGCTGTAGTTTAAACTGAGCATCAGAATGGGAAAGAAAGGTGATTTAAGTGACTTTGAACGTGGCATGGTTGTTGGTGCCAGACGGGCTGGTGTGAGTATTTCAGAAACTGCTGATCTACTGGGATTTTCATGCACAACCATCTCTAGGGTTTACAAAGAATAGTCAGAAAAGAGAAAATATCCAGTGAGCAGCAGCCACTCATTTCAACCAAGGTATACAGAAGAGCATCTCTGAACACACATCACATCCAACCTTGGGGAGGATGGGCTACAGCAGCCCAAGACCACAACGGGTGCCACTCCTGTCAGCTAAAAACAGGAAACTGAGGCTACAATTCACACAGGCTCACCAAAATTAGACAATAGAAAATTGGAAAAAAGTTGCCTGGTCTGATGAGTCTCAATTTCTGCTACACATGTACGATGATGGTAGGGTTAGAATTTGGCGCGAACAACATGAAAGCAGGGATCCATTCTGCCTTGTATCAACAGTTCAGGCTGGTGGTGGTGTAATGGTGTGGGGATATTTTCTTGACACACTTTGGGCCCATTAGTACCCTTTGAGCATGGTGTCAAGGCTACAGCCTACCTGAGTATTGTTGCTGACCATTATATAATTATATAATTGTATTATATATATATATATATATATATATATATATATATATATATATATATATATATATATATATATATATATATATATATATATAATACAATTAAACACTGCTCTAAATATAGCTATCCCATGTTGTTTGATTTTGCATTCCAACTTTAGGGGGATGCACGTTTGGTGACACATTTTAAATGGAAATGGTCAAGACTTTGCATGAGGAAATAAGGCTGTCTGAGAAGCTATTCAGAGGAAAACATCCATTTTGAAGGAACATTCAGTGAGATGCCTTTGCCCCAAACACATCAATCACACATGCTGTTAAACCTAGCATTGCCATTAGTGGAAGCGACCGAGAAGTCTTGGGTTTGATCTGGACACAGTGACAGGGCATCAGAATGAGAAAAGGGACATGTTTTTGGATGGGACGAGGGCAAGCATACTAAACCAAAGAGACAATTGAACAATTCAGTGAGGGAAATAAATAAATCACATCCAACTCAAACTGCAGTGGATATTTGGTTCCGCTATTGGAAAGACATTTAAACATAAATTTTAGTGCCCCATTATGTTCTTGATGTCTCCAATAATAGGTTTAAACCAATTCAAGAACATAATTCAGTTTATAATTTTTGTGTTTAACTTCTCAATAATGATAATACATAATTAGCCAGTCGCTTGGCAGCAACTCAAAGATTTAGGTATGGTCAAAACAATCTGCTGAAATTCACCTGAGCATCAGAATAAGGAGAAAAGTTGATTTAAGCGACTCTGAATCTGGCATGGATGCTGCTAGATGGGCTTTTCTGAGTATTTCATAAACTGCTGTTCTACTAGAATTTATGTGCACAACCATCAAAGAACTGTCCAGAAAAGATAAAATATCATGTGACCAGTAAGTAGTTCTATTTTTGAAAAGCTCTTATCGTTGCCAGTATTCAGAAGAGAATGTCCAGACTGGTTGCAGTTGATAAAAAGTACTAATTCAAATAACTACAGCATGTCAAACCTTGAAGCAGATGAGCTACAGCAGCAAAAACTACACCAGGCTACAATTGACATAGGTTCAACAAATTTGGAGAGTTGGATTAGAAGTGGTGTTTTTAAGGCAGCATCTATTGGTGGAACAGTAAATTTGACATTGTTCTCTCTTCTGGCTGCTGTTATTACTCTCAATTCACAATTTTTTTTGCATGTTTCTGCAAGTCTTGATAACATTTTATCAAGTGTTTTTCTTTTAATATTTGACAAAATGCACTCTAAGTTTGCCCAACTTTAACAACTTCCACTGGTGAGAAATCCAGAAATGTGAAAAGGGTTGGTAGAACATAATTTAAATGCAGAAGGACCAATTTGAGGACCATAAGCAGCAAGGTCACATTATTAAAGTAAATTAAACTTTACTACGTAGGGTGTCGATTAAAGCCATTTTTATAAGACATCTATATAATTAAAACAAATAAAAGCAGCTAATAGTCTATTTACTGGCCTATTGAGATCAGACTCCCATAACAAGCCCTGAATGTATATTACACAGAAACTTAAAACTTAAAGTCTGTGAGACAGAAGTTGCTTCAAACTGTCAATTCAGTATGAAACAGAATACTAAGTAGTGGGTGGGGTTTTATTTTTGTGCTCCTCCTCTCATCTTTCTCTAGTGACAAACTAATGGTTGGAGGGGTGTGGCTATATATACTTCGCCTAAACCGTCAAACTGACATCATCAGAGAAGAACTGCCATTAAAGAGCTGAAGCAACTGGTTACATTTTGATTAAAGATTGCTAAAACATTTTTTCCCAGTGGATTTAAATTTAGCACAGATTAATTGTTCACGTTTAGACACTAATGATGCTCTAGCTTAGGGGTGCCAAATATGTCGATCGAGATCTACCAGTCGATGCCAAAGGTAGCGTGGATAGATCGCATGGCATTAAAAAAAATAGACGACAGCCTATCATCCATCCTCACTGAAATTTGTTGTTCGATTGACATATATAGGGCAGCCAGTCTGATATCTAACCAATTTTGACGCATGGGTGACCACCCATTCACTCAAAACCATGCCAACTTCGCTAAGTGCTCCAAAACTATAGCGGCTACTGTCTGGACTATGCTCCCATGGCTGATTCCATTCGGTGCAAGTCATCAGAGTAATGTAATGACAAAAATATGTACAGAGTTGTAGGCTATTGCACAATATGGGTTCATACAGTTCTGCAAGATACAATAATATATTGTACAAATACATAATTCTCAATATGTTTATAAATAAATATATGTTTTGCATTTTAATATTAGCTAGATAATTTTGACTTGGTCATTTTTTAAACAGCTCGCATGCTGAAAAAGTGTGGGCACTCCTGCTCTAGCTAAATAAACATGGTTAATTTGGATTTAGTTTAATTAGATTTATAAGCCAGTTGCAGTTACAGGATTACAATATTTGCAATGGGTTTGTAAAAACAGTTTTTATTTATGTTTGGCTTGAGTTTTTGTTGCATTTACATGGTTTTGACCAGCAGGTGTCATCAGCTTGTGGTGTTTCCAAAACATTAATTCATTTTCTTTTCAGCTTAGTCCCTTTGTTCATTAGGAGTCGCCACAGTGGAATGAACCACCAACTTTTCCAGTTTGTTTCAATGTTTTACACAGCGGATGCCATTCCAGCTGCAACCCAGCCATACACTCTTGCATTCACACATGTACACTACGGCCAATTTAGCTTATTCAATTCACCTATAGCGCATGTCTTTGAACTGTGGGGGAAACCGGAGCACCCAAAGGAAACCCACGCCAACCCGGGGAGAACATTCAAACTCCACTCAGAAATGCCAACTGACCCAGCCAGGGGTCGAACCAGCAACCATCTTTGCTGCCACCCACTGAGCCTCTATGTCACCCATTTCCAAAACAGTGAATTATTTTCATGAAGAAAATGAGTTGATTGAGGCCCTATTTACACTAATATGTTTTCATTTAAAACGCATAAGTTGAAAACACTGGAGAGACCATTTGGTAACACTTTATTTTGATGGTCCATTTGAGTATTAGTAGACTGTCTGCTTAATATCTGTTGATACTGCTCCTTCAACATACATTTTACTGACTATAAGAAACTTTACAAGTACATGTCAACTTACACTAACCCTAACCTCAACCCTAACCCCAAATGCAGTCTACTTATAATCTAATGATAATTAGTTGGCATGCAGATGCAATGTAACTTAAATTCCGCAAACGGACCATCAAAATAAAGTGTGACTGACCATTTTCATACTAAAATGCTGCTGCTCCATCTCAGTGTGGATGGGGGATCACGGAGACATCTGAAAACAGAAGAGTGGCTGCTAACATTCCCTATCTGATCTGATCTCTGGGCCTTTTTCCTCAAAATTAAGTAGCCTACACAAAGTTCAGTCTTGCATCCTTTCCTTGTAAGTTCAGACTTCGCAAATTTAATATGGAAAACATACTCCTGTGGACATGTCGGGTAAATCTTCAAAGGGAACAGTGTACTTTATAACCTCATTCCCATCATCTTAACAATGAAATGAAAATACAATGTAAGGAACTGACTATTTTTATTTTGATATTAACTTAATAGACACTAAAAATGTTGAGGCGTTGTGTAGCTACATATTTATATGACCGTCATCTTCACTGTATGCCTATTTATTTCAAAATGGAGCCTATAACATAACTGCCTCATTTCATTTTCAGTGAAAAATATGTAACATACCCTCTCTTTTGCTGAACATCAGTTTTAATAATCAATAATAGCTATTATAGAAGTATAACGTACAATATGTTTATACAGTTTTGGAAATAAAGGCAAGCAACCAGTCAAATGTGCAGAATCAGTGTATGTGGTTACATAAATTAATATATTAACTTATATTTGAGCAAAACACGTCACCTGAGAACAAGTAATAGATTTAATAGACCAAAGTTGGGGAATATGTCATTAGATAGAGACAGGATCAATTAAATAAGCTCTCAGCTCTCACCTGGGATTCTGTGCTCAAAGCCCCCACTGACTGCCTGGAGCTCAGACGAGAACATGCGCTGCAGTGCATGCCAGAGTGTGTGTGTGGTCACATGATATGCGCTTTCAGCGGTGTAGTGTGGATGGAGATCTTTTCAGAAACGCTAGGTGAAACGTCAGTGTGGACGAGGATCGTTTTCATTCTAAAACACCATTTTAAAACTCAATGTATTGGTGTAAACAGAGTCTTAAAGCTTCAAAAAAACTTCCTTTCTCCCATTACTAGGACAAACTAGATGCTGTTTGTGAGTAGCCAAATTGCTTCAAACAAAACAAAATACAGGTCTGCGTAGGAAGTAAATCTGGAAATAACTTTGTCATGCACTTTAATCTATGAACCTCTTGCATTCACAAAAACTTGCTCATTTAACCTCAATAAATTCCACATGCATGACCTCAAAACTTCAGATTTGGAAGATCGCTGGAGCATCATGATCTTTAAACCATTTTCAAATGTCACCACGCAACTGGATATCAGTTTCTACATGAATGAACGAGCTCCTCTCAAAGAGCTCAGATTTACTGACCCCAGTGTGGTTTTACTTTTGATGCATGGAGCGCATGACCACCTCCACTGTGACTTATCGGCCGACGCATCTGTTTTTCACCATCTTGCGCCTTGCTCTCCCTGAGAAATGTGTCCCCGGCTCCTATAGCTGATTTGTTGTTGATTTATAGCATCATTAGAAGCTCAATTTAGCATCTCGTTAATATCACTTATCCTGAAGTTCCACAAATGGGCGTGATCCATCCGCATCTGAGTTCAACGCACTCAATTAATTAAGTAGGAACGGTGATTGAGACTCAGCAATGAGAAGCAATAACTCAAGCTCGATTGATTGTGTCTGGACGGACTGAAGGGAGGTCTGTGGGAGGGCTCTCCGCAGATGATTGACAGGCTAATGAAGCTTGTAATCATGTGTGGGGCTTGATGGCCGTGCCACGCTGATACATGACTAAGCAGGGCTTAAACAGATTCACGGTTTATAGTTTGGGTACACTTTTACGTGGGAAAAACTTCCATCCAGCGTGAAGTTCAGGCAGCAGTAATGTTTGAGACCCTGGTAATGTGCTCTCTTCAAGGTTGAAGTACTGTACATCCCTCAGCTTAATCATTCAAACACTTACCTCTGCACTTACGACACCGATAAATGCTGAAAGCTGGAGACAGGAAAGGGACTAAAAATAGCATTCGGCTAAATCAGAGTAAATCTTTTATTGGGAGGTTTCGGATTAAAGTAATATAGCATGATATGACACCCTTACATAATTAACAGCCCAGGAAATGTTTGACAAATGCATCTGCTGTAAAGTGGCAAGGTTGTACCAGTTTGTCTACAAGACACTTTTCATCATTTGTAGTGAGCATTTTTAAAGCTGATTTGCTTGTTGTTCAAGGCAGCATTTGAAAAATTATATTCCTTATAATTTTTATTATTCATTATTGCTTCTTATTTTTGAAAATGCAATTTATTATTTTTTTTTTGTATTTTCCCCCAATATATGCACATATGATACTTAACAGCCACAAAAAGCAGCATTTTAACATAAAGTTTAAAATAAAATAATAATATACACTCACCGGTACACTTTATTAGGTACACCTTTTGCCTTCAGTGCCTTAATCCTTCGTGGCATAGATTCAACAAGGTACTGGAAATATTTCTCAGAGATTTTGGTCCATATTGACATGATAGCATCATGCAGTTGCTGCAGATTTGTCGGCTGCAAATCCATGATGCAAATCTCCCGTTCCACCACATCCCAAAGCTGCTCGATTGAATTGAGTTCTGGTGACTGTGAGGCCATTTGAGTACAGTAAACTCATTGTCATGTTCAAGAGACCAGACTGAGATGATTCGCGCTTTATGACATGGTGTGTTACTCTGCTGGAAGTAGCCATCAGAAGATGGGTACACTGTGGTCGTACAGGGATGGACATGGTCAGCAACAATACTCAGGTAGGCTGTGGCGTTGACACAATGCTCAATTGGTACTAATGGGTCGTCAGGAAAATATCCTTCACACCATTACACCACTACCAGCCTGAATCATCGATACAAGGCAGAATGGATCCATGTTTTCATGTTTTTGATGCCAAATGTCTGACCCTACCATCCGAATGTCACAGCAGAAATCGAGACTCATCAGACAAGGCAACATTTTTCCAATCTGGTGTGGCCACAATGTTCCACGTGTTGTGTTTTCAGAGATGCTCTTCTTCATTCCTCGGTTGTAATGAGTGGTTATTTGAGTTACTGTTGCCTTTCTATCAGCTGGAACCAGTCTGGCCATTCTCCTCTGACCTCTGCCACCAATAAGGCATTTGTTCCCACAGAACTGCCACTCACTGGATATTTTCCCTTTTTCAGACCATTCTCTGTAAACCCTAGAGATGGCTGTGCATGAAAATCCCAGCAGATCAGCAGTTTCTGAAATACTTAAATCAGCTCGTCTGGCACCAACAACCATGCCATGTACAAAGTCACCTAAATCACCCTTCTTCCCCATTCTGTTGCTTGATTTGAACTGCAGCAGATCACCTTGACCATGTGCTGCCATGTAATTGGCTGGTTAGAAATTTACGTTAATGAGCAGTTGGACTGGTGTACCTAATAAAGTGACCAGTCAGTGTAAGTCTATACTCTTAAATTTGATTCACTCTTGATTCACTACATATTTACTGTACTTTGAATTACTTTTCACTTCAGTGATGATAATAATAATAATAATAATAATAATAATAATAATAATAATAATAATAATAATAATAATAATAATAATAATAATAATAAAATCTATGTCCTATATAAAAGCTATTTATCCTTTAGTTTTCTAAGTATTACATTATGTAATTGCAACACATATATCTCATAAATCTCATAACTTGGTTTAAGGTTTTACAAATAAAACCCTAAATAAAAGTCGACCTGCAGTCAAAACAGACTTATTTATATGTATAAAACCTGCTACTGGTCTTACTGGAAATTATTTATTAGCATGTTGTATTATTCCAACAACAAAAACAACAACAACAACAACAACAACAACAACAACAACAACAACAACAACAACAACAACAACAACAACAACAACAACAACAACAACAACAACAACAACAACAACAACAACAACAAAAAGTTTTATAATTTTTAAATGCTCTGCAAGAACTTGATGTTCTTTAATGATAAAAAACATGAAGCATTTTCCATGATTTTCATTTTTTAAATAGAAAAAATGTTTGACATATTGTGTCAAACATATTTTCCTTTTAAAAAAAGAAAATGCAATAATTTGCAAAGTATAAAAGGAGCCACAATGCATTCCATTTTAACCAAGAAGTCACACACAAACAGGAAGCACTGTGAAAAATTATTCAATTCAATAATGAAAAAATCTGTTCTTAATATTAAAGTAAATCTCAGTGAAATGATGCACTTAAGCCAAGAACATCCGAGCAAACGTTTTGCCAAATGCATTTGATGTGCTGTAAAAGCACATCAGTTTTTCTGTTACCTGTGGCTCCTAAATGGCCAAAGTATCCACCTAACCCATCAGAAAATGCCACTTTTATAGCTTTCAGACTTGTATTAAGTGGATACATTGAGCTGACCAGAGACAGTTTGGTCCTTTTTTACTAATCAACCCATAAAACTGAAAGAGCACTCCATAAAACGAGACAGTTTTCTTATCTGCAGGTTGAATGGCTTCCTTCTGGCGTCCTAAGGTAATTTAAAGCTTTGGCCATTATGGAAAAGGTCTCGAGTTTTAGGGCTCCTCCTCCCTGCACTACCTACACAGAGGACACAAGCCAAGCATGACTCCATAATGATGGTTTAAAGACTCTGACGCTCATTAAGACGCTATGCTTGACGAGCAGAAGGGACCCTCTAGCCGTTAAACGATTAATAGACCGACCGCCATCAGGATGGCCATTATCAGTTGCAAAGATGTCTTTGCGCTGCATGAGGTTGGACTGATGGGTCAGAACGAATGAAATGGGTGTCAAGTGACGCCAATTAGATGTCATTTTCCATACTTTTAATAGAATCCTCTATGACACTTGTAGTGTACATGGGAGAATTAAAATTATCCTAATCATTTTATGAACTTTCAATGGTAATGTGGCATTAAATTGAAAATCTGAAAAAGTATTGCTGCTTGTATTTGTTTTGTTTCAACCTTTTTTTTTTATTTCAGCTTTTTAAGAAGTACATTCACTCATTTCTTTAACAGAAAAGATGTCATTACAGGGATAGTTGACTAAAATCTGTAACATTTTAGACAAACTGCTGACTTACTGAAGAATAAAAAACCTAACAAATAAATACAAAATATGTTTCAGCTGTTTTTAATAAATAAAATAAAAAGTGCATTCACTAATTTCTCTAACATAAAACATGCCATTACAGGGGTAGTTTCCTAAATCTGTAACATTTATTATAGCTCATTGTGGATATGAACCCCTGTATACATTTCTGGAGAGCGCAAAATACATGGCAGGAGGTAAGTTTTTTGCAGTTGTTGTTTTCACAAATCCACCAGAGACCGATGTGTATGCTTTTTCATATATCAAATTTCTCTCAAGAGTGCCATTTGCACTTGCTGTTCTCATGTAAATCCACCACAGGCCGCTGTCGACTGACTGACTGACTGACTGACTGAAAGCTCGACCGATACCCCAACCCACCCCTTTCCCTAAATCCAACCGATAGTGTTTTCAAAAGCACCAATTGACCCTCCTACCACCTTCCCTAGACCCAACCGACAGTTTTCAAAAGCAATCCAGAAAAAGAAAAGCCCTCACGACCTCCTGATTTTTACCATGTTTTCAGATCTTACCACGTTCTCAACCTGTTATTTACTCTTTTATTATTTTTTTTGCCTTTTGTTTTACCTGCTCTCTGGAACCATTATTAGCCAGACTCAAACTCTGTCGTCACGGTCAAATCCTTTCTACGTCTCAAGTCTGCTAATATGCGCAGCGAGCCACTGGGCAAACTGGTAATAGCAGAAAAGCAGCCCAACATGGATTTAAGTGGGCAGTTGGTAAAAAACAGAAACTGTTGGCAGTGTCATACCTCCTCATAGTGTTCGTTTTTAAGACAAAACACAGCCATACATAGCTCTGGCTACATAATTTGTGCTCTCCAGAATATGGAGTATACAGGGGTACGTTTTCACAATGCACCTGTGTTGCTTTCGAAAAACAAAACAAAACAAGACAAAACAAAACAAAACAAAACAAAACAAAACAAAACAAAACAAAACAAAACAAAACAAAACAAAACAAAACAAAACAAAACAAAACAAAACATGTTTCAGCTGTTTTTAATTAACAAAAAATGTATAATAAAATAAATCAAAAATAAAATAAAATAAATAAAAAGTGCATTCACTCATTTCTATAACATAACATAAGTGATAAACAATGTCATTACAGGCATAGTTGACTGAAAATCTGTAACATTTTAGACAAACTGCTGACTTTCAAAATACTAAATAATAATAATAATAATAATAATAATAATAATAATAAAAACTAGCTTTCAAAATACTGAAAAAACAAAAAAACTAACAAATAAATAAGGAAGATGTTTCAGCTGTTTTAATAAACAAAAAAAAATAAATAAAAAAAAAAATAATAAAATGAAAATAAAAATAAAATAAATAAAAAGTGCATTCACTCATTTCTCTAACATAAAAAAACCATTAGTTACATTTTATACAAACTGCTATGGCTTTCGAAATAGTGAATAATAAAAAAACAATAACTAACAAATAAATAAGAAAGATGTTTCAGATGTTTTAAAAAATAAAAATAAATAATAAAAAATAAAGTAAAATGAAAATGAAAATAAAATAAATAAAAACAAAATGACAATAAAATAAATAAAAAGTGCATTCACTCATTTCTCTAAGATGTCATTACAGGCATAGTGACTAAAATCTGTGACAATTTTGGCAACACTAATTACGTTACAGAGATTTAACACAACAGACATTTTAAAACACACACTCCAAAAATATTTAGTTAACTAACAGTAATTAACCAAAATTTTGTGATTCACAAATGTTTTTCCATTTATTTACACTCTCAAATTGAAAATTTGATTGACTTTTTTTTCTACAGAAGTTTGAAACAATATACAACTTCAATGTAGTACAAAAGAGCAAATAAACAGAAAAGACAAAACATACTTCACAAAAGAACTACAATTCTGCTACAATTTCCTCTCCCCTCACTTGTTTCAAACATTTTGAGTTTCTTTTTGACTTTGATAGTATTTATTTCTGTAGAAAGTCAATGACTAGTTTCCAGAATTCTTAAAAAAAAAAAAAAAGAAATCATAATTATTAGCCCCCCTGTTTATTTTTTGCCCCCAATTCTGTTTAATGGAGGAAAGATTTCTTAAACACATTTCTTAATAACTCATTTCTAATAACTGATTTATTTTATCTTTGCCATGATGACAGTAAATAATATTTTACTAGATATTATTAAGACACTTCTATACAGCTTAAATTGACATTTAAAGGCTTAACTTGGTTAATTAGGTTAACTAGGCAGGTTAGGGTAATTAGGCAAGTTATTGTATAACGATGGTTTGTTCTGTAGATTATCGAAAAAAATATACTGTAGCTTAAAGGGGCTAATAATTTTGACCTTGGTCTAATAATTCTCACTTCAAATATATATATATATATATATATATATATATATATATATATATATATATATATATATATATATATATATATATATATATATATATATATATATAAATAAATATATATATATATATATATATATATATATATATATATATATATATATATATATATATATATATATATATATATATATTTATTTATTTATTTATTTATTTTTATTTTTTTTTGAAGTCAAATAATATATTTGAAGTAAAATAAAATATGTGAGATATATATATATATAAAATTCAACATATCATTAGGAATTATAACATAACATTCTTGCCTTTCACCTCAATGAAGGAAAATAAGTGCTTATATTTAAAGTTTACAAAAGCTACCTTTGAAATTGTTGGATTTGAGAAAGTCAAAACAGTCTGGAACCACTTGAGAGTGGATAAGAATTTCTAAGTAAGCTATACTTTACATAGATATTTTACAGTGTGCTAAACTATTTCTGGATTGTGGAATGACCTCCACCTCTGCAATGTCTTTACTTGTCTTGTACTTGGCATTGATTGTTGCTTATTTATGCTTATTATATTGATAGCTTCTGATTTATGACTTTATACACCTGGCAGTTGAATTACTAGCTAGCAGAAAGGACTTAGCTTGTTTCTCTTCTTGAAGTGAAAAAAGAAGCTTATTTATGGTCCGAGTGATCTGCTGTAATGGACAGCAGTAAAACAACAGGTCCATTTTCATTTGCCAGAATCTTTTCCAGCTGGAACCGTCAACAAAGAGCCATTCTAATCTTATAAGAAGTCAAGCCACATTAGGAAATAAAGGCCTTAATGGACTGGGTTTTCAGATCCTTTCTTTTAACGAGAACAATATTGAGGTTTTTGACATGCCCATAAATGAAACGCAATGTTCTATTGCCGTGTAATGAGAGAATGGAGAGGGCAGCACGTAGAGATGATCGAGATTAATGGCCTCCATTGACCTGACTTCCATTGATTCGAGATCGTCTTAATTAGGTCAGGTATGCCGTGAGGGTTTTAAAACCTCTCATCCTTTTCACAATGATAAAAATCTACAGATTCCAACTGCAAAACATGATGAGATCCTAATTGTGATTCTGTGCTGTGAACTTCAGAACTTATTGACCGACTATAGCTAAACGCAGAACACAAGGGATGTTTGTTAACTTCTTGTTTCACCTTTTTAAAGAAAGAGAAGAAACAGTTGATGCTTAGTGAAAATATTTGAACCTCTTACCTTCTATAAATGTATGTTTTCATCGCATTTGATAAAATTTGTCACTGTAAATCTGCTAAATTTCTTTTCTGACATGTACCTATTCAATATACTTATTTTTCCTTGACTGCTTTACTAGTCTGTATTGCATTTGTTCTATTCAACATGCAGTACAGAGATTTATATATTCAAAGTTCTTGTTAACACTTTATTTTGATGGTCCTTTTTACACTGGGGCTGGAAATCTAATTCAAATAGAAACTTAAAATCAATTCTGTTTTGAATCAAATGTGTAACATTTAACATATGTATGATAACTCCAACATTATAAATAGTTAAAAAAAATCTTCTGTATTTTTTCCACATTAGAAAATTAATTCGACCTCACGTTGTGTGAATCGTATTAACACACTGCCTCCGAAAGTTTCATACATCATAAAAAAAATTTAACCGGGTTAGTTTCAGTTTTTCGCTTCCGAAAAAGCACTTCGGACTCAGTGTGTAGGGTTTGAGGATGTGACGATTTTTTTTGGATATGAATACGGATATGGATATGAATTTTGGATAAGACTTCAGTATGCAAAGACCTTAAAAGTAAACTAGTAGGCTGAAAAAACACATTCCTAAACATAAGAATAATATTTTTTGCAAAGATAAATGCATAAAAAATAAAGTTGTATACTCTTTGCAGTTCTACAGTTTTAAATTGAAATTCTACATGCTGGCAGTAAGCTCTTTGCAACTCTCACATGGTCACCCACTGAAGCTAAGCAGGGCTGCGCCTGGTCAGTACCTGGATGGGAGACCATATGGGAAAGCTAGGTTGCTGCTGGAAGTGGTGTTAGTGAGGCCAGCAGGGGGTGCTCAACCTGCAGTCTGTGTGGGTTGCCCCAGTATAGTGAAGGGGACCCTATACTGCTCAGTGAGTGCTGTCCTTTAGATGAGATGTTAAAATAAAGTCCTGACGCTCTGTGGTTGTTAAAAATTCCAGGATGTCTTTCGAAAAAGAGTAGGGGTTTAACCCCGGCATCATGGCCTCCTAATGGTCTGGTGCAATATGCTGTCGTTGCACCATCCAGGTGCATGCTGCACTCTGATGGTGGTTGAGGAGATTCTCCCAAAAATGTGTAAAGCGCTTTGAGTGTCTAGAAAAGCGCTTTATAAATGTAAGGAATTATTATTATTATTATTATTATTATTATTATGACAAATGGTTGTGGGAATGGTAGGTTTCTGTGTGCATATAGTATGTCGATGGATTTCTCCCCAGATAAAATGGCAAAGTGCTTGTGATATGACTGTCACATTGTAATGAAGGAGTCCACTGAAAGCAAGTTGTAACCCAAAGTTTTGCAATTTTAATAAAGTCATCCAAAAATACAATGGCCACGGCAATGGCTTTCAAAGCATGACTTTATGAAGCTTCAAAACCTTTACAAATCCTTTGCTTCAAAAAGGTCTTTGAGGGCTTATCAAATTGGTGATTTCTGTAAACATTGCTTCATTATCATGTAGGTTCACTGAGACCCCCCCCCCCCCCCAGTGGTGAATCACTGAACAGGTTTCATTGTTTACCTGATCTCAGAAAAGCTGTACTAGTTTGTAGCCATTTTAGTGAGGCATTTGTAAAATGGAACAAACAACATATAAGCCTTGAAAATTTATAAAACTATGTGTATTATGCAGACACTTAACATTTATTATTATAAGCCAAGTGCATAATAGGATAAACTTTCAATTTAAGTTTGCTATATATATATATATATAAATATATATATATATATATATATATATATATATATATATATATATATATATATATAAAACAATTCTAATGCAGGTTTTGCTTAATTTTAGGCTAATTATTACTTCTGCGTCGAGCGCCTGTCTTGCACGTATTCATGCATTTATACTTCTGCATGCTGTTTGTGTTGCTCTGCAGTAACTCTTCTGAAACGCTAGCTGGCAGCGGGTTTTTATGTTCCTCTGTGTCATTTCTTCATAGGTGTTTTGTTTTTTCTGAACGCTACACTTAATGTACAAGTTGCTTAAACTTGCTCATTCAGATTCGGGAACCAGTGGACGTGCAACAACATTAATCATAAGATAAACACAAAACAACAGTTTCCATCTAGTCACTACTACCAAGCCAACCAATCACAGAGCTTGTGCTATGCGTTGTTGCGACGTGTAGTTAAATTTTTTTAAATGTGTGTGCCAGCGTCGGCATCCGCCACGATGAGGGGTCTGCCAGAGAGCGCGAAGGCTGCGCCAGAGCATAAGCCTGCGCTTGACATATAAATCAGCCTTTACACTGTTTTGACCACCAGATGACCCTATTTTGTTTTGAAATCTTCTAATCATGTTGTAAAGAGATTACTTTAGCCGTTTTGAAGCTTTGAAAAGCTTCCATTCTCCCATCACCAAGCATGACATGGCGAAACAAAGAACAATCTCACCAACAAGAGGGATACACAACATACCAATCACAGAGAGCCAATAAATGATAAATGAGAAACATGACTAAAGCAATCAATAAAAACTAATGGTATCTCATGCCAATTCGTAACTTTTTCATTTAGTAGGTAATTCATATAAATTTGTACAATCTCATTCATACATTTTAGAATGACTTGCTAATCCTCCAATGGCTATTGGGTTTAGGGGCAGATTTTGGTGCCATGCCTCTTTTTAAAAATCATACATTTTCCTAAGACTGAACTCTTATGAATTCGTACAAATTAGCCACTAAACTGACAAAACGTAAAATAGTTCTGTTTCCTCATGAGATCAGGCTGACAAAAGCATGACACAAGAACAAGCATGCACATGATGGGAAGCAAGACAGGAACATGACGACAAGGCTAAAATACAAAATACAGTTACAAGTAACTCAAATCAGTTATGGAGATGTATTCATGTTTTCATATAGATAGTGAGATAGTAGTAAAACTAATTTGTGCCATTCATTCACACAAACATGATGCATCTTCATATGTAAACTTCACATACATGGCCTCATGTGGTGATTTGATTAAATATACAGAACTGATTTTAAAATTTGACATATATTGTTTTATGACTTTGTGATATGAACTCTTCAATCATTTTAGTCATTTAATTATAATATCATTAACTAATAATTACAGTTTAAAGGAAATACATTTTTGCAATTTTTAAATAAGTCCAAATCATTATGAAGATGAAATTGCTATTTGTACGTGAATAATCAATTATGTAGAATGCCTGTTGGGGACCATCAAAATAAAGCATAACCAATAAATCTGATAATCTGAATCCTTTATTTGCTCACCTAAAATAATTTATATGTACACAGACCACTTTATATGGCAGTGTTCTACATCAAGATTATTGTTAGGAATCTGAGTTCAGAGACTGTAGTTATTGCATCAGAGCAAGCTAGTTTATTTGATAAGACTTCTACATGATTTTTGACATGAATTCTACTAGATTCTTCAAACATGTTGCATCAGAATAGCACAATCTATAGTTATGCACTTCACATTCCACGGACCTCAAAATGCACTCCTCAGATAGCAGAAAATAAATAATCTTTTGACAACAGCACAGCACTTCATCCAATCCAAATTGCAAGACGGCATCCAGACAGTCAAGAAAGTGAAGCAAGGCATGCCAGAAAAAAATATTAGTTTGATTCAGCAATAAAACAAGATATCTTAAAAAAGTGACAGTACAGAATGTTATGTAAAACAATGTATTTCAAATAAATCTTTTGAAAAAATTCTATATATTTAACTGAACAAATATTTTGTACAATACAACAACAACAACAACAACAACAACAACAACAACAACAACAACAACAACAACAACAACAACAACAACAACAACAGCATAAACAACAACAACAACAACAACAACAACAACAATAATAATAATAATAAAATGAATAAATAATAACAATCATCATAATAATAATAAAATTAATAGTTGTTTTTGTTGTTATCATACATGTGTCTAGGCATGTCTAGGCATGTTAATATAATAATAATAATAATAATAATACTACTACTAATAATAATAACAACAATAATAATATAAATTATTATTATTAATTATAATAATAAATAATAATGCTAATAATAATCATAATTAATATAGTTGTTGTTGTTGTTACTGTCATACTTGAGTTGTAGGCATGTTAATATAATAATAATAATAATAATAATAATAATAATAATAATAATAAGAAGAAGAAAATAAATTAATAATAATCATCATCATAATAATAAAATTAATAATTGTTTTTGTTGTTATCATACATGTGTCAAGGCATGTTAATATAATAATAATAATAATAATAATAATAATAATAATAATAATAATAATAATTATTATTATTATTATTATTATTATAATAAACAATAATCATAATTAATATAGTTGATGTTGTTACTGTCATACTTGAGTTGTAGGCATGTTCATATAATAATAATAATAATAATAATAATAATAATAATAATAATAATAATAATAATAAATACAATAATAATTATTAAAATAATAATAATAATATTGTTGTTGTTATCATAGATGTGTCTTAGGCATGATAATAATAATAATAATAATAATAATAATAATAATAATAATAATAATAATAATAATAATAGTTGTTGTTGTTGTTATCATACAAATGTTTAGGCCACAAATTATCATACTAAAATGATTTCTTATAATTATTTAAAACTGAAATGTCTGTTTTTTTGGCACAATAAAATGTTT
The DNA here is from genome assembly GCF_903798145.1 of Danio aesculapii. Classification (NCBI taxonomy): domain Eukaryota; kingdom Metazoa; phylum Chordata; class Actinopteri; order Cypriniformes; family Danionidae; genus Danio; species Danio aesculapii. The sequence goes on from NC_079443.1 coordinate 36,188,589, forward strand.
AAATAATTTAGCAACAGAAAATAATTGTAATAATATTTTAATATTGCTGTTTTTACTGTTTTATTGATCAAATAAATGTAATCGTAGAATAAAAGTCTTTAAGAAATGGCCCCAATATTTTTAACAGCAGTGTAACTGAAATAAGTCCTGTGCAGTGACATGCACAACAATCACTGTTATAGCTTAATTCACTGCATTCATAAGCTACAACCCCTTCACGGCAGAAACATTTCACCCAAATATTCATATTCACAGACTGTGCACAATTCCAGTAATGTTGTTTCTCATCACTACTGAGAATATACAATAAAAAGGCACGGCAACATCGCTGCCAGAGGTGTACTCAGAGAATGAAAATTAATGTGCATTATATTTGGACTCACTAGGAGAGAGAAACCTTGTTTTATGTTTCTCGTATTATCTGTAACACAAAGTCAGCCTGTTTGATTTATGATACCAGTGTTTAAAAGTCATATCAATTTGAAATCCTACTTGACTCCATTTAATGAGTGCTGCGTAGTATATCTCTGTGTGTGCGTATCAGCAACATCATTAAATGCATTCTCTCAAGCGATGCAACTGCTGACATTTCCCATAGTCATAATAAACCAAAACAAAAGAGCCTGTGGATGCACAGAAGATGGAAAAGCCCTCACGCTGGTGGCTTATACTGTGTGTTTGTAAACACCAGCAAAAAGGAGCTCATTAAACATAAAGCCAAGGGTCTGATTGCGACTGTTACAGGTAGCAAACAAATTAACCACTCAGTTTTTCCTCCTCCTTTGTTGTCAATAATATGCAAGACCTTTACGGACAAAAAAGCAGGTCGATTTTTGGCATGAAGGGTGGCCAGGACAGTAAAGCGGGACAGATGGTCTCACAAGCATATATAATAAAGCTACTGTTAAGGAGCAATGGCGAAATCCCAAAGTATACTTCGTCTTTTTTAAGAGCATAGCCAAACACTCAGCTTTTCAATATATACCCCAGTTCAGATTTTTCTTTTTAATGTCTGCCCTTTTTCTGTCTAAAAGTTATGAGGAATAAAAATGTTTTTGTTCTTGTTTAACCCTTCATTGTGTGAAGAACCATATATACTGTAGGAACTTAATTGACCCTGATTACAATATAATTTTAGCTATATTTTTAAGCTATCAAAGTTATAAAAGTCTTGTAATAATCCTCAGTAAAGGCCCCGGTATACTTCAAATAAAACAGAAGATCGAATTAAAACAAAACCCTGCCAAAATTTGAGAAGTTGATTTTAGTTCATCTTTGCAGTTAACCTAAGCAAACTTTTAGGGGTGTTCAATTTGGCTCTTAAACACCTTTAAGCTTCCATTGGCTTGTGACGATTAAGCAATAAGTGGATGTGTTCCAGAAATCCACCTTCTTTGCCCTGCCACGGGGATGTTGTAGGCATGTTAATATAATAATAATAATAATAATAATAATAATAATAATAATAATAATAATAATAATAACAATAATAACAATAATAACAATAATAAATAATAATAATTAAAGCAGCAAGCCGAAAGGGATCTCGGGTGCACCGATGCCTTAGGATGACTGAGAACAGTCGGCAATAATATTTTTAACTGATAAATATATGAAAAAAACTGAGAAATCACAGATTTATGCCAAACTTCCTTCTGTCAGCAGGTGGCGCTATGACTGTGACTCAATATTGGAATGTAGATGACTTCAGGGGAGGAATCTTATCGAACCTGTGACCTTTCAGGCAGATCTGACATTGTGTGGCTTGTCAGTTATAAGTATTTCCTCCTCCATGGTGAAGCACTGAACTTTGTCAGTCCACCATGGACCCCCCTCCGGCGAAAACTCTAGATCTTCGTAATTTAACATCACAAAGGCCTTTGGAATATACTGACAAAGTTTAAGGAGTTTGTTACAGTGTCAAATATGTCATTTCCTGTTGCTAATAGATGGCGCTTTGACTGTATCTGGATATTGGCATGTAAACGTGTTCAGGTCAGGACTCTTGTTAAATGTGTGGATTTTGAGGCAGATTAGACAATGTATGGCTGAATTATAACTTCCTGCTTCGATGCAAACGAAAACTGTCACTCGATCTTCGCAATTTAACGTCGCCAACACCTTTAGATGACAAAAGCCAATTTCAGTGTTGATCGGATAAAATCCCTAGGAGGAGTTTGTTAAAATACAATGCCTGGAAATGCCATAAACTGCACTTTTTTGGCACAGGAAGTTAAAAATATCTGACTTTCGGCATGTTTAATGTGTGTCCCAATTTTCGTCCATGTGAGTGAATCGTAGGTCGCGGGTCAATCCGTCAAAAGTGTATAGGTGGCGCTGTAGAGTCATTTTGCCACACCTACTTCAGAAGCTTATAACAAACATCAATTTTCGCCACTTCTGGGGCGTGTGCAAAGTTTCATTGAGTTTTTGTGCATGTTTAGACCCTCAAAAGTGCAATTCAATCTGGAAAAGAAGAAGAAGAAACTGAACAATTCCAATAGGGCCCACGCACTGTTTCGCATCGTTTCAGTGCTCGGTCCCTAAAAAAATAAAATAAAATAAAATAAAATAAAATAAAATAAAATAAAATAAAATAAAATAAAATAAAATAATAATAATACTGTTTTTGTTCTCGTTTAACCCTTCATTGTGTGAAGAACCATATATAGGAACTTAACTGACCTTGATTATAAAATAATTTTAGTCATATTTTTAAGCCATCAAAGTTATAAAAGTCCAGTAATAATCCTCAGTAGAGGACTCGGTATACTTTAAATGAAACCGAAGAACGAACTGAAATGACGTCATTTTGAATAAAACCCTGACAAAATATCCAGAAGTTTTTTTTTTTTATTCAGGCAGGAAACTACATCCAAATTAACAACACTAGCAACATGAATACATTGTGGAGTCGAGTAGCAGAGCTGATACAGAAGTATCTACATTTGTAAGATCAGTCGCTGAGACTCATATGCGGGTCCTACAACGGATAAGAAGCCCACAAAACTCTTCACATCTTTTCTATGAATTTGCAAACACTGGCGGCACCATTCAGCACCTGTCTGTTGCAAAAAGAAAACAATGTGAAGATGTGACCTGCCATGGTAATGCTTCTGGTGGAGAAGGCTGCTTGCCAGATGTTTATGAAACGGTTCTTCTCTCTCAGACATCATTGTTTGACACATTTACAACACTGCCTACTGTAGCACGGACATGTTGGAGGGTTCAAAAACAGTATACGGCTCAGCCTCAGCCTTTTAAGCTTATTTTTGCACTCAAATGAAGAATAAAAAAGACTTTTGTTTGAAGATTACTGGGGCCTTAACACTCCAGGGTTTTTCCAATGAGTACTTCAATGAATGCCCTGTAATGGGTTAGTCCCCGGGGTGTTGCTTGACCCTTATTGAGATTCATTTTCACTCATTTTTTCTCAGCAATCTCGTTGTGTGTATTCTATCAGTTGTTTAGATTCAGAAGTGGTCCACAAATAACTATTCTATTGATCTAAACAAGTCTGCAAAATGGTCTGAAATTGTTCACCCAGCTTGATTAATTTGGTTTCTCTCACGAAAACAGTAACTGGAAATGTTACAAGACAAGAAAAGAAAAAGAGCCTTGGATGAGGTATGTACAAACCATTTTAGACAACAAATCCTAAAACTATTTATTGTGCACAAGAATATTGAATGAATCTGTGCTGCATGCAAAGACTATTTTTATCTGTTTATAACCAAAACTGCATGAAAACATTATCAAATGCTAATGAAGAGCTAGAAATGACACAGTTTTGAATTGTGATTTACTCTTCATCCATTCACACATGCATATGACAACACAGTCTATTCATCTTCATTACTTTGTTGTTCTTTCTCTTCTAGAGTTGGCAGTTCTTTATAACAAAGCCTGTACTAAGCAAAACCTAAATGTTCCCAGAAGTGGCAGGAGGGTAATACCATTCATTGAAATTGTATCTGCTTCTCATGGGTTGAACCCGAGACAAAATAAAATTAGCAAAATTCCGCAGAACCAAAAAAAAAAAAAGACTTGGCAACTGCTTTCTTCTGTTTCTTTTCTGACCATGAAGCAATGCCCAGGTCATTGTTCCCACACTGTGGCAGACTAATTAGTGCAGAAGCAATTCAAAGCTTACACACAAGCTTTTAAGGTTCCCAACCTTTTTTCCTTCTCCAAGAATTTTAACATTCACCCTATTTCACCCCATAAAAATCATAGAAGAGAATCAATTGTTAGGTTTTCAATAATAACAACTACATAAAGATTAAAATAATAATCCAAAAAAAAGGTTGGTTGACTTAAGCAGGTCGCACACCGGAAGCGCCGCTCAGCGCCGCGACACGGCGCGCACATGACATTTAAAAGTATCACACACCAGACGCGCACATTCGCATGATATTTAACATGAAACTAATCAGATGGCGCTCTGTGGTCCGTCAGAGAAATGAACAGTGTCCTGAGTCGTGGCTGGGCATCGCGGACAGCCGCCGACTTGCGCCGCTGGTGTGTGTACCCTGATAGACACCTATGTTTAGAATTCTGAAATGTATGGCACTGCGTGGCGCTTCTGGTGTGTGACCCCCTTTAGGCCCAATCCCAATTTTATTTTTGTACCCCTACCCCTTCCCCTTTGCCCTTGAAACAGAGTGTGAACGGAAAGGGCTTCAAAATTTACCGCTAAGAAATGGGACGCCATTACAACACCCGCAAACATCATCATATGTCATCGCGATATCTTGCTTCATTTTTATGCAACAGTCAAGTTGCATGTTAATATGCTAGGCGAAGGAAAGGAAATAAGTTATTTTTGGCATGCTGATTTATGTGAAATCCTGAATATATCTATATAATCACATTGTCATTTTGAAATTATTGCTTTTTTGCTTTGAGTAGGTTATTCAGTTCATAAGATCAAACTTTTATGAGGTTTTAAAAATAAAATCAGTTGTTTACTGTATAAAAATATAACATTTGGAAATATTTATATGGCTATAATATATTGGCTATCGACCTCCTTATCTTAAGAGTTATCGGTCATCGTTATCGGCCAAAAAATTTATATCGATGTATCCCTAACAGCTTCACAAATTTTTTTTCTTGACACCATCTACAGTGGTTCAAAATGAATTTGTCATTAAAATGCAGTCAAATGTTATTAAATATTAATGAAGCTGTTCTAAAATTATTTGAAAGAGTTTTGACATTTCTATGAACAAATGAAATCATTCATTTATTTTCTTTTCAACTTAGTCCCTTTATTAATCTGGGGTTGCCACAACGGAATGAACCGCCAACTTATCCAGCATATGTTTTACTCAGCGGATGCCCTTCCAGCTGCAACCTATCACTGTGAACATCCATACACACTTATTCAGACACATACACTATGGACAATTTAGCTTATCCAATTCACCTATACCACGCAACCAGAGGAAACCCATGCGAACACGTGGAGAACATGCAAATTCCACACAGAAACGCCAACGCCAACCCAGCTGAGGCTCGAACCAGCGGCCTTCTTGCTGTGATGTGATCATGCTACCCACTGTGCCACCGTACAGCCCACAAACAAATTTTAATGCCTAATTCAATTTGCTCCTCTAAAAAAAGTGATCAGAAAAATCATAACACAATTATAATGGCCTCATGACGTTCATCAAGTTGTCATAAACGTGCATAAAATCTCCATATTGACATGCTATGATTATAAAAGAGTCCTGACAGTCTTATGAACATCTCTCCAAGTAAATTGTTAACAAAATGTTATAAATATAAAGAAATTATTTTTATATTTGTTATTATTATTATTATTATTATTGGTGATGTGGTGGCGCAGCGGGTAGCGATGTTGCCTCACAGCAAAAATGTCGCTGGTTCGAGCCTTGGCTGGGTCAGTTGGCATTTCTCTGTGGAGTTTGCATGTTCTCCCTGTGTTCGCATGGGTTTCCTCCGAGTGCTCCGGTTTCCCCCACAGTCCAAAGATATGCGCTGTAGGTGAATTGGGTAGGCTAAATTGTCCGTAGTGTATGTGTATGAATGAGACTGTATGGATGTTTCCCAGTGATGGGTTGCAGTTGGAAGGGCATCCGCTGGGTATAACATTTGCTGGAAAACTTGGTGGTTCATTCCATTGTGGTGACCCCTGATTAATAAAGGGACTAAGCCGAAAAGAAAATGAAAGAAAAAATGAATGAATTATTATTATTATTATTACAATCATTATTAGAATGTTTAATTTAGTATTTGCAGTAGTGAATATTAGCTCACTATTACTTTTATTTTTTTGCCTGATTCAGTCAATGGTCTGAACAAAAACGCAGACAATCTGAATGAAAATGTAAATCCACTTTCTGACAGTAGGTGGCGCCTATAGAATGTCAGAAATATAGATGTTTTCCCATAACTGCTGTACATAAAACACATTTTTATTAGTCTGTATATGGAAACTTTTCCTGACAATCAGTTTTCTTCAGATATACATTAATTCATATTTCTCTGGCATCACAGTTTAAAATCTCTCACTGCCGTCGGCTGTTTTTTTCACAAAAACAAAACATACGTCTTCATGCTGTGCCTTGGAAAATTTGCTAAATGCTGGACATTGTTTAATTCTTGACAGTTTGTCAAATTGCTGTAATGAATATGCTTTTAATGATCAATTATTAACCATCAAGAATTTAGTTTATCCTCAAACTGCTTTTCTACAGGAGGAGTGTGAGTTGGGTGACCCCTCATAAATCTTTGTTCACCCCTAGGGTTGGGAACCATTTTTCTAGCTTAGATATAAAAACCGAAGTATACTTTGGGCTTAAGGGTCAGCGATCCACTGTTTGGGGCTTAAAAAAAGCCCCTGGCTCAGTCTTTTTGGCTCATTCCAGGCAAGGTAGCGATGTCAACACAGACACAAGCGCAGCAACAGTGACAGAGCAGCTCCGAAGACGGTCACCATATGGACGGGCTGCATGGAGGGACGTCCACGTCCAGCTGGAGGAGGCTCACAACACTGATCTGCAATGAGATGAAGGGGAGGAAGAGGGAAAGACATACAGTAGGTGTGTGGAGCCAGCAAAGGACACAGGATGGTTACACACGGACAGAATGAAAGCAGTGTATTCATAACACCAGAGCGTTGGGTTAATGGATAACGATGATTAGAAGAGAGCAAATGAGATCATTTTAGCGCCGGTCAGTAAATAAACAGGGGATGAATGTGACATGAATGTGAGCAGTCCAAACCAGTGTCCGTGGGAAGGGTTTGTTTGATTGAAAGGATCGCAGGGTGTTTAGAGATACACAGAAAAGGAAGTTTAGTGGCAGTTCATTGCAAAACAAAAAGCCCAGCGATTTGCGATGTGGCCCAGAATGCGTTGCATAATTCATTAGGTGGGAATTGGAGAGCAGGATTGTTTAGAGTGAAACAACGAGACGAAGCACAATAGAATTATAAATAAGAGCGTGGGCCAGTGGGGATGAAGGGGTGCAGTCGGAGAGGGAGAGAGGAAAGGGAGAGGATGAGGAGGAGTTGGGAGAGAATATACAAATGACATCGAATTAACAAGGTAAATTCAAGCTCCTGAGGAGCAGTGCTGTCAACACACACACATACGCGCGCACACACAAATGTAAACCTATGTATGCACTGCCATTGCTTCTAGGAATATTTCACATATAATTGGACATGTACAGACAAAATTTAAATATCATCTGTCAATATCATGGCATTATTTGGCATTATTTTGTCCTTTTTTTTGTTTTTCCTTTACTAGACGGACAAAAAAATGAATGATAGATTTGTTTTTGTTGCAAACATCAGGGCTTCCCATAGGTTTAAAATATACTTGCGGTGGTAGCCGGATTGAAACACCATTAACTCACATCACATCACAATAGTTAACTATATGCAACAAACAAAACAATTGAATTTTTAACAATAGTTTTATTTTTTTATGACACTGTTACACACTGTTTCTTTTCAATGGGTTAAGTAAAAAAAAGGACTAAAAAATAAAAAAGAAATCCACTATTTCTCTTACTTTTATGCTATTCCGGAGCCATGTGCACCCACTGACTGGTAAAATCTGCTTCTGTCGCTCTTTCAAGTTCAAAGCAAACTTGAATGCCAAAGCATTTTAGAAATGTATATAACATAGCCTATGTAATCTAACCTAATGACATCATCAAATTAATAAAATATACAGCAAATGAGAAATAAATGACAGAAAAAGGAATAAAAACATACAATATCTCTAAAAGTTATAATAATTACAAGATTAAAATGTGTGTATTATTTAAATATACACATAAATAAAATGTGTTGATTAACCATTTCTAATGGTGTACATATATTTTGCAGTCATTTCGTCGTCTTTGAGTATATAGTAAAGTTGTTTAGATTCAAGAATGAACTATTTAATGTTTCTCTCGCTCTCACGACTGAGCGCACGCTGTCAGCTGCAAAGTCAAGCGAAAGTAGGCCTAAGTAAAAAGGTAATGCAAAAAAGCATACGATTAATCTTAGCTTTAGAAATCAAAAACTGAATCGCAGACATTTTAAGAAATTTAGAAACCCATGTGAATTTTTTAACTGCCAAAAAGGAGAGTCTCTGTGGGTCTGCAGTGCATGTGAGACTGTCTGTGGAAGTGTTGACAGTTCAGGTGAGCACAGAACGAAATGGGTAAACGAGAGAGGATATTCCACTACTACTACCACTACAATCACGGATGTTTGGTTATATTAGGCGGATACAAAATAGTGTAAACGGATGATAATAATATTTTAAAAATGTGTCACTAAATATACTTGGGCAGCCGTTAATATACCTGGTCTATGAGTGGGAAGCACATAGTCTATGTGTGGGAAGCACTGAACATGTAGTTATTGTATTATAAAAATCAGTCCACCTGTCTTCGCTGTGGGCTCCTTGATGTCAAAATGACATTAAAAACATGTCAAAAATGCAAATCAGATTTCAGATGACAAATTTTAGAGGTCAATTAGATGTCAATTTGACATCAAGGTAGTTTACATGCATTGTAGAAATCTAGTGTAATCTGTAAATGAAGCTTTCAAAAGAATACAATATTTCTTATAATACTTTTTGTGTGGTTATTTTGCTGATGAAATGGACATCAATGTGTGGATGTCAAATGGATGTCAAGATTTTTACATCAAACTTATTTACATCCCTCTTTCCATCCATCCATCCATCCATCCATCCATCCATCCATCCATCCATCCATCCATCCATCCATCCATCTATCCATCCATTCATTCATTCATCCATCCATCCATCCATCTATCCGTCTATCATTGTCTATCATTCTTTCTATCATTTTTAGTTTTCTATCTATCCATCCATCCATCCATCCATCCATCCATCCATCCATCCATCCATCCATCCATCCATCCATCCCTCCATCCATCCATCCATGCTAGTAGTGTTTATAATATATTTTGTGGGGGTCACTTTATGAAACAGCTTGCAGCTACACTTTTGTGTTCATCATTTGCTGGCCTTAATATAAATCCACTCACGTACAGGTGCAATTTTGCTTGGTTCATTAAAACAAACCTTGTTATTAGAGCAGTTATGAACCTGGGACCCCACGCGCTCAAAACAAAACACTTTCATCGACACCACTACACATTTATCCTGTATTTCAAACATCTGTTAACAACACAACAAAATCCCAGGATCGACAGTGACAGGAAAATAGAACATATGGTTAGGCATAGGACAATAGCCCGTTTCAAGGTTTACCAGGGTTTGCAAGAGTCAAGGTTTTGAAACTGCAAACATCTTCTTTAATACCGTTAAGTAGGTATATGTTAGTTTTTTTACGACTATTTCATTAGGTTTTTAGGGCAACTGTGTCTACAGCAAAAAAAAAAAGTCCAAATCAAAAGCTACTGGTCAGCCCACGATTCAGATTTTTTTTGAAAAACAAGTCACTTATACACCAACATACAAGCATGCTATAGACCTGAAGAGTGCAGTGGCCTTACTTTATATGCAAAGAAAATAAAGATATCTTAAGATGCCTTTTCAAGTTGTTAAGAAATCTGTTTTTAAAACTAATGAAGATAGTCAGTGATTTATTTAAATTGTTTAGCCTGACATCTTTAAAATAACAAAAGCCAAAATATTTTAAATGTTTCTTAAACTAAAATATATTGTGTTCGATGGGGAAAAAGAACTTATTTTAAAATAATAATCACAATACCATGAAATCGTAAAAGTGTGTTATTTTTATCCAAGGTTATCATACCATCAGAATCTTATACCGGCACATAACATATAATGTAAAAAGGAAAGTATCGATAGTTCAAAACAGAAAGATATAAGTTGCAGCACATACCTTTTGAAGAAGATTCTGTTCATTAATATAACTAGTCTAGCATGAATTGAGCTGACTAACACAGTCCCAATATAAACACTGGCTCAGCATAGAGATTCAGGATTAGAGAACAACACGAGTATATATACAATATTAATATTTAAAAAAGTTTATACACTTGTTTCTTGAATGAATTATGTTGTGATTGATAGTGTGTGTGTGTATATATATATATATATATATATATATATATATATATATATATATATATATATATATATATATATATATACAGAAAAGAAGAAAAAAACAGAATGGTTTTTATATGTTATAATAATTCACTGTTCATATAAGAATTTAATTTAGAGCTGTAAGATCTCGATTCCCCTGGGAGATGTTAATTCTAAACTACCATGACTTTCAAACCTATCAAAAAGATAAAAATATAGATAAAATAACAAATTTAGTTTTAATAAACATGAAATAAGCTACTCAAACTTCTAATAAATTATTTGTTATTTTTTAAGCGGTCTATATTTAGAATCATGGGAGAACTGTTAACACTCTTTATACAAACAAACAAACAAACAAACAAACAAACAAACAAACAAACAAACAAACAAACAAACAAACAAACAAACAAACAAACAAACAAACAAACAAACAAACAAACAAACAAACAAACAAACAAACAAACAAACAAACAAACAAACAAACAAATTTCCTGCTTATTCAAACTACTTATTTAAAAAGAGCTTAAACAACACAATTCTTGAGTTTTTTGGGGCAACTTAATTGTTTTATGTTCAATCCAATTGATTAACTTATAAGTTAATTCAATTCCTTTATGTTGTCCCAACACAAATCAGCTATGTGGAACCTAGTAGTTTTTACAGTGCAGACAAACGAACAAACAAACGAACAAACAAACAAACAAACAAACAAACAAACAAACAAACAAACAAACAAACAAACAAACAAACAAACAAACAAACAAACAATTACATTTGCTGCTTATTCAAACTACTTATTTAAAATGAGCTGAAACAACACAATTCTTCTTTTTTTGGCACAACTTAATTGTTTTATGTTCAATCCATTAACTTATAAGTTAATTCAATGCCTCCATGTTGTCCCAACTCAAATCAGTTGTGTAGAGCCCAGCATTTTTTTACAGTGCAGACAAACAAAAAACAAACAAACAAACAAACAAACAAACAAACAAACAAACAAACATGATTCTCTTTTTATTCAGAAGTGTGAAGCTCTAATTGAATATGATTTTAATGTATATTAAGGTGAGCATAACTAGAAAGGAGGGTTTTTAAAGATGATTTTTTAGTTAAAACCCACGTTTATACAAAACTGTGATATATCACAGGTCTAAAAACACTTCATACTATAATGTAAACACAATATATCCCTATCAGAATCCTTCGCCAGATAGAAAACACTCTTGCACTTGTCTGTTGTATGCGTTTTCAAAATCAATTTCCTAATCAGGTGTAAAATCATGTGCTTTTCTGTTTACAGTATATTAAATGACAATACCTTGAGTTTTATTTGAAACTGACAACAGAGAAAAGCCAACAAAGCAGAGATTTTAAAACAATCAAACGTCATCTTTAATATGTGTTTACCCTGACATCGCTCTCCTTTTAAATAGCATTAGAAAAAGCAGCATTGTGTTACTGATGGGAACGCAAATCTCTTCTGTCAATCTGCGCTTCCTGTGTTTTCCATCTGTTTGATCACCTGCCTCAGCTATCAACTTTACTATGCATCCAGCAGAGCTTGGGGGATTGGGAAATGTTTATTTTCTATTGGGAACTAGTAACTCAAATATTAAAAGGCGTCTTATAAAAGCATTATTCACAACCGATCACAAGCACACGCAAGAACTAATGACTGGACATTTATGTAGTGATAATTTCTTCCTCATCCTTTTATTTTCCTAGAGGAGACAATGCTTCTGACAACTCACACTTGATTAGGATACAGAAATGGCTACAGTGGGTTACCCTGCAGGTTTGATTGTGAATCTGAGTTTTCAAGCGTGGGCGGCTTGGCAAGTGTGCTGAACTGTGGCAGAGCATGTAATTATAATAGGACACATATAATTTCAACTATAGATATTGTGAGTGGGTGATGAAGTGCTGCAGGTAATCGGACTCAATCTGTCATATGTAGTGCGTGTGTTGTGGAAGTGCGTGTACCTGTGATATCAGGTTTCTGAGGCATGGAGAACTTCACAACGGTGGGTTCGGAAAGGCCTTTGACGTTGCGGGCGGTGATTTCCACCTCATACTGTGTATTCCACTGGAGTGGCTGAAGCAGAACGAAATCATTCACACCTGGAACCAGTTTTGTCATCCACTGCTCCTCCTTATCCTAAAAAAAAAAACACAAATCTTTTTAAGACACGCACGTGGATATACACATGATGGTGCAGTTGGCTTTAGGGCAAATATGACTCGTTTGAACAATTAGTTATCATTGAACTTGGATACATAAATGTTACAACTTGTTGCCACAACACAGGTGTGCGAATGTTGATTTTTACTCTGGCTTTGATGATAAGACATCTCATTTTGGTGCCAGCGTGAAATTTAATTTACAAAGACAATTTTATGGATATCGAAAGCATATGCCAAAGTTTGAGTGATATAATGTTTCAGTGTCATTCAGCATAATGGATGTATCTGATCCATACTGCAGGCTAGTAAATATATATAAAAGTTGCTGTCAAATGGGTAAAAAAAACCCTGCGGGTTGAAAAACAGCGGCAAAGTTACAATTATTTATTTATTTATTTTTATTCATTGAATGATTATTTTTAGGGCGTCACAGTGGCGCAGTGTAGCACCATCGCCTCACAGCAAGAAGGTAGCTGGTTGGAGCTCAGGCTGAGTCAGTTGCCATTTCTGTGTGGATTTCTGTGCATTTCATGTTCTTCCCATGTTTGTCTGCATTTCCTCCGGGTGCTCCGGTTTCCTCCACAGCCCAAAGACATGACGTGAATGCAAGCTGTGGTGACCCCTGATTAATATAGGGATTAAGCCGAAAAGAAAATGAATAAATGAATGAATGATTATTTTTATAAATATGACTGATATGACTGAGTAGTGTTGTTTAATGGCCTTTTTTATATTTTAAATTATACTTTACTTACAATGCTCAGCAAATATGAGTACACCCCTCACAAATTAATTTTATTTATTAATATTTTCTATTACATGCCATGCAAATATATTTGTTTAGTCAGATGGCAAATCTGGAGCTAATCTAACAAAATAACTTGTATAATGTTCCAAAAATGAGTACATTCAAATTTATGTTAGGGTAAAATATTAAATCAAAAGTCTAAAAAAAGAGGAATAATCTAGAGAAGCTCTTTATATAATATATGTGTATAAAATTACAAAATTACCAAATTTGATGAGTGACAAATAATAACTTGACTTCTAGTTGATCATTTGGAAAAGTGGCAGAAGGGAGATTTTTCAGACGAATCATCTGTTGAACTGCATCCTAATCATCACAAATACTGCAGAAGACCTACTGGAACCTGCATGGACCCAAGATTCTCATAGAAATCAGTCAAGTTTGGTAAAGGAAAAATCATGGTTTAGGGTTACATTCAGTACGGGAGTGCAAGAGATCTGCAGAGGGGATGGCAACATTAACAGCCTGAGGTATCAAGACATTTGTGCTGCCCATTACATTACAAACCACAGGAGAGGACAAATTGTTCAGCAGGATAGCGCTCCTTCTCATACTTCAGCCTCCACATCAAAGTTCCTGAAAGCAAAGAAGGTCAAGGTGCTCCAGGACAGGCCAGCCCAGTTACCAGACATAAACATTATTGAGCATGTCTGGGGTAAGATGGAGGAGGCATTGAAGATGAATCCAAAGAATCTTGATGAACTATGGGAGTCCTGCAAGAACGCTTTCTTTGCCATACTAGATGACTTTATTAATAAGTTATTTGAGTCATTGCAGAGATATATGGATGCAGTGGTCTAAGGTCATAAGAGTAATACACAATATTAATTCTTTTTTTCACTACACCATGACTTTATATTCTATATACTGTACATTATTTCTGTTAAGTGACAAGACTTTTGTCTAAGCAAAGTCAGACCTTACTGTCCTAATTAAAAATGTAAAAATCAAGGCATGATCATATTTTACTTTAGTAAAATAAGCGTAATCTAGAGGCCTTTGCCTTTCAAGACTATTGTCAGGTAGTATATATATTTAAAATGTTGTTACACATTTACCTTTCTTTGTTCTGTTAAATCTGATGGATGAAAAACAAACCAAAAGGTTATTCATGTTAAAAGGATAGCTTACCTAAAAACTGAAAACCTTCACTTGCCACAAATCTATTTTAAAAAGACTTCTTAAATAGTATTTATTTTCACTATGAAGTCAATGGTATGGGTGTTACAGTGGCGCAGTGGGTAGCACGATCGCCTCACAGCAAGAAAGTTGCTGGTTTGAACCTCGGCTGAGTCAGTTGGCATTTCTGTGTGGAGTTTACATGTCTTCCCATTATTGCGTGGGTTTCCTCTGAGTGCTCCAGTTTTCCCCACATTTCCAAAGTCCAAAGGCATGTGGTACACAGTAGGTGAATTGGGTAAGCTAAATTGTCTGTAGTGTATGTGTGTGAATGAGTGTGTATGGATGTTTCCCAGTGATGGGTTGCAGCTAAAAGGGCATCCGCTGCATAAAAAAAAAATGCTGGATAGGTTGGCGGTTCATTCTGCTGTGGCGACCCAGATTAATAAAAGGATTAAGCCGAAAAGAAAATGAAAGATTGAATGAAGTCAATGGTTACAATTTTCAAAGTATCCCCTTTTCATGTTCAACAGAAAAAGGAAACACATAAAAATGAGGAATGAGAGGTCATCTGACCCTTCCTTCTCAGAGCAACAGATAAGACATTTATTTTTTCTGTAATTCTCAAACTTTACCACACAAAGACAGCAGAAACACTCCGACGCTTCCATTAGTCTCTTTGTGTTCCCGCCTGCAGAGCATTTGAGCACGAGTGTGAGCGTAGTATAATGTGTGTGTTCTGCCGGCTGAAATTCTGAAACTAAGCCCACACATGCTGCCTTCAAAAACTCATTGCTTTTGTATTTTGACATTTTCAAAACGCCTCAGCTCTTTAAAGGCTAAATGGTTGAATGTGCCTTTCACATGTTGACAGTCCTCAGGCTTGCTGTCTCCCCTGGCTGTGACATCTCCATTTCCCCTGTTCTCACCTCCACATGCACAGGCGATCAGAGACACAGCAAATGAGAGAGAGAGAGAGAGAGAGAGAGAGAGAGATAAAAAGGAAAGAGCACAAATAAAAGGGAAGGAAAAGATGCCAGCGGACCCTATTAAGGTCGAGGAGGAAGCGAGGCATCACCAAACAGACTCAGACAGACAGAGATGAAGCAAATGAGGAAATGCTGAGGCCCATGAGGGGAAAAACAAATAGAGGAATTGTGAGAGAGAAAGATAGAGAGAGAGAGAAAGAAAGAAGGCAGAGGTGAATGTGTGGACATACTTTGATAACCTTTCACAATCTGCAGAAACTATTGCTTGTTGACATACACAGAACAAAAGTGCAATGTTACACAAAGCTTTTTAGTTTTTGTCTCCCACATATTCATCATTTTTCTCCCCTCACATTGTCATTGACAACGTTTACTTGGACATCAGTAATCAAATAATTTGCCTTAATCTGAATAAGACAATAATATGATTAAGGTGTTTACATGAGTTGCTTTTTGAATGTTCCTCTCATGATCCCGTTTTACATGTTATAGCATATCATTCGATTAACGTCATTGTGTCATCACACTATCCACATTTCCTCTGGAGTTCCATGTAATTTCAGGTGTTTCATTCTTCATTTGTTGACTTTACCTGCAGTTTGGCACTTTCACTTTCATTCAGGAACATGAATTCATCCCCGTGACAAACGAGATATTGGATGCGAGTATGAACTGCTGGAAGAGTGTTGTTTTAATGGAATTTGATAGCGCACGCCATATGGGGACAAAACGTCTGCATTTCATGATGGTCTGTGGTCCATCACTGACTTGGTAGGTACATTGTGTCGAACAGCCGTGTGTATAGACTATCCTGTCACAAAATGCGGCGAAAATACTACACAACGATAATAGTTTGATTAAGGCGTTTACATGTCTGTACTGCACTTCAAAAAATGTGACTAAAATCACCATACTCCACATGTCTAAATTCGATTTCTGTTTAGTTTGTTTATGACTTTAATTGGATTAAATTTATCAAAAATCACTGTTTACATGGTAGACTCTTAGGCACGATCCAAATTCTATTTTTGCACCTTCCCCTTCCCCTTGGCCCTTGAAACAAAGTGTGAAGGGGAAGGGCTTCACAATTTGCCCCTAAGAAATGGGACAGCACTACAGCACCTGCACACGCCATCATATGTCATTGCGATCTCATGCTTCATTAGAGATCAGACGATCACAACTGCTGTAATCATCCCAGTTGTGTTATTTTTTGGTGTTTATCTTTAAGAAATCACTGAAGGCAATGATATCATGTTATCATAACGATCTAATGTGGCAATAAGATCGTAACTATACTGCGCATTTACACAGTGGCCATATTCATCTGTGTAAGCACACAAAAACAACATTAACATTATAGCAGACACTGTAAAAAGCCCGTTACCAGCCACTAGACTTTTCTGACAGGATATTCGAGTGTCATCGAGTGTCAGAATGTTGTGGGACTGCTATACAGAAGTTATTATTAGGGACTATAGATAGCGAAATTCAGCGATTTTTATTTGAGCTTTTTTTCATTTTAAAGCATGATGGTAAAACACAAACGCGGTTATGAATGTATTAAAACATTTGCTTGCTTGTTGTAAAAATTTGTAATAATGAAAAAAATACTTATTTATGGATCTCCTGACTTCCTGGTACAGCTATGCTACCGCTGTGGCTGGTGTATTCTGGGAAATTTTCTCACCCCTTGATTTCGAGTGTGGTCCTGAAAAATCTCAGTTCGAAGGGCTGTCTACCCCTTCTCTTTAGCCCCACGCCTTCAAGCTAAAGAGTATTGGCAAGGGCTAAGGGGTAGAATTGGGATTGGGTCTTAATTAGAGTGTCTTAATCGTAATAAAATCGGATTGTTGGTGTCCATGTAAACATACTCATTGACTGGATGAACATGTGACTTAGAGAGAAATTCTGTAAAAAATTATGATAAATAAATCAACTGTACTTTACTGTACAAAACATAGCAACAAGATGTGAATAATACACTCAAAATCATACTTGTAATAATATGTCATTTCAAAGAGCTTCTGTACAATATCAGGTCATATATATATATATATATATATATATATATATATATATATATATATATATATATATGTATATATATATATATATATATATATATATATATATATATATATATATATATATATATATATATATATATATATATATATATATATATATATATATATATATATATAGGTTTATTATAATGTTAGTTGTAGTGATCTATTTATGACCTATTGTTCAACAAGCTATGGTCTGAAAAGCATCTGGGTAATGTTATAATTGCATATATAGAACCAGACTTGTGTGTGCAGTGCCTATAGTAAATCATCATTCCCCTTTGAAAAAAACAACTTTATTTGTCATACAGCCTGAAATCATATCAGATTCTAAATAACTTTCCCTGCTTTTGAAATGTTTTTATTCCCTTCTCCTAACCTGTGCCTTTCTACAATTTTAAGGTCTTTTGAAAGCAGGGTGTAAAGTGAGTAAAGGTATAGATTTTCACAGGGTATGATTATTTTACTATAGGGACTGTAGGTGAAGTAATAGAGGGAACCAGGTTAGGACTAAAGGATGTGAGGCAAGGAACTTTTATTTGCTCCATTTCATTTGCATTGTTATTGTAACACAGTTATTGAACGTATATATTATTATACTATTTATTGATATTTTGAACCCTTCTGATGTCATGCCTTCATGTACAGTACACATGCTTTGTTAACTCAAAGCCTGAATTAACAGGGAAATCAGTGATTATTGGTGTCATGGAACCAACAAATCCTGATTGCATTGGGTTAGTTTTTTCAACTTGAAACTATTCCTGTTACCTTGAGTTTGATTAGCCATCATCATAGTACAAGACCGGGTTACAGATAGGGTCTAACATTATGCATTATCAGATTATATATTGCAGATACCGTATCTATCAATTTTTATCAAGACTTTAAAGGTAGCAATGAAATATAAGAATCTCTTCAGTCCAGTTATTGTTTTCCTCCCCTAAAATGTAAAAACAACCATTCCCATATATGCATTGTGTTTACATGCATAGCAAAACGCACTAATATGAGGCATGTCTGGTTTTATTTGTATTATTATGAGGCTTTTTAAAAAAATAATCTCAAGCTGCATGTTTAGCCCAACAGTGCCAGGTTAAATCCTAATCCTGCTACACAACGTGTAATAATTTTAAGTAAAAAAAAGTATCCTTATTCAAAATTACAAAGTGAGAAATATACATAGCTTCATTCAGGTGTAGCAAATTTGTTATATTCTTATCAATTATTCAAAACTCAAAACTCCAAGTATGAGCTTTTTCTGTATTTCTTTCACTATGTTATTACTTATCCACTATTTCTGTGTAATTGGGATTATAAATAGTTTAATTGGGATTATGAATAATTATGTCCAAAATTATGACTTAATTATTAATGATCAGCCCTAGAACAGACTTTCACAAAAATCAAGTATTTGCTGGATTTGATGAATGTTTGCCATATGTACATATTTTTATGCACTTGGTCAAAACACTTTGTGTGGATGTATATATACATTTATTAATCATTCAGTTTTTAGTAAGTAGAGGATGACTGCTGCTCCATGCAGCCACATGAGGGCAAAATGAAAAATGTAATTATGTTAATGAGACATTGATCCTCATATGCCAATTACATGGTCAAAAATAGCAAAATAATATGCTATTCCTTTTACTTTTCCACTATTTCTGTGTAGTTGGGATTATGAATAATTATCTTCAAAATTATGACTTAACTATTTATGTTTAGCCCTAGAACAATGACTATTACAAAATGCAGAATTCACCATTTATTTGATGACCATTTGCCTTAAATATTTTTTTATTTTCTATGAACTTAGTCAAAACTGTATGTATATATACATTTATAATCATCATATTTATCATAAATCAAAAACAATCATATTTAATCATTCAGTTTTAATAAGTAGAGGATGACTGCTGCTCCATGTAAATCCCACTTGAGGGCAAAATATAAAAGTTAATATGTAAATCAAACATTGATCCTCATATGCCAACTATATTGTCAAAACAAGCAAAATAATATATTATTCCTTATACTTATCCACTATTTCTGTTTAGTTGGGATTATGATAGTGTAATTGGGATTATGAATAATTATGTTCAAAATGTTGACTTAAATATTAATGATCAGACCAAGAACAATGACTATAACAAAATGCATATATATACACATACATTTATCAATCATTCAGCATACATTTATCAATCATTCAGTTTTTAATAAGTAGAGGATGACTGCTGCTCCATGCAACTGCCACATGAGGGCAAAATGAAAAATGTAATTATGTTAATGAGACATTGATCCTCATACGTCAATTATATGGTCAAAAATAGCAAAATAGTATGCTATTCCTTATACTTATAAACTATTTCTGTGTATTTGGGATCATGAATAATTATCTTCAAAATTATGACTTAATTATTAAAGTTTAGCCCTAGAACAATGACTACAACAAAATGCAGTATTTGCAATATATTTGATGACCGTTTGCCATACAAATTTTTCTCCTATGCACTTGGTCAAAACAGTTTGTGTGGATGCATATACAATTACTAATCATTCAGTTTTAATAAGTGGAGGATGACTGCTGCTCCACGCAAATGCCAAATGAGGGCAACAAATAAAATGTAAATATGTTAATGAAACATTGGGCCTCATACGCCAATTATATTGTCAAAACAAGATAATAAGTGAACTTTTTTTTCCAAACCTTTGAATACAAACATTTAACTCTAACATTTAACAGTTAACATTAACATATATCTCTTACAATAATAAAATTTTAATTTTCAAAACTAAGTTATAATGCACATAATAAGTTAAAAAATAAAATTAAAAATAAACTAAATTAAATGTACAGCAAAAAATGCACTAAAAATTATTAAATTAATAATCAATGGCAACCTTTGTCTTATTTACACTTATAGCAAAAAGATTTTATTCTCTTTAAGAAGCGAAAGAAAAACTGAATTTGTCTCGTCTATTGCTTCATCTATGGGCAATGGATTTAAAAAAGATGTGTGGTAATTTATCATTAAATTCTAACAATACATAACTATACATATATATGATACATTTTACTATACGATACATCTTTTTTAAATCCATTATTTGCCTTATGTCCCAAATGGAGAACAAAAAAAGTGAATCTATGAAAGCGGTTTACCAGATTTAGCTCCACACTGTTTTTCCATCACAATCCGGCCTTACATTGACTTCTATTATCTTTATAATCATAGTTTTTTTTCCCTCAGGGGGTTGTTGACTGATTCCCACAGTGTTATTTCAGGTCATTCTATATGAACAATGTATGCAAACCCTATCCCCTCCTCACCAAGACCCTCTCTCTTACACCCACCATCTCCACAAAACGCTTTAATATGGTCACACCTGATGCACTATTATAATTTAGTCACTGAGAGTAGAGAGCCTAAAAACAGCAGAATATCTTGTGCAAGAATTAGTTCCGCATGTTTTTAAAGCATGCTGCAGTTCATGCTGGTGCATAAACAAGAGGAATGAGCTCAAACAAAGAGATGTATTTCCACTGCTCATTACTGAAACCATCGCCCACTCGACTCTACGTGTTTACTGGAATAACGCTCTCTATATTCCAGCTCAATATCACAATTTACACTTACTAACAACAAAACCACAGGACCTCGTTCTCCGCTGCTATTCTCCAGCTAGTTAATGACCGAGTACATTACAATTCCTAAAAAAAGTTGGTTTGCTGCACACAACCTAACAAGAAACTTGAGAAAAACAAAAAACAACAGAAACAGTTTGAGAAAAAACAACAGCAGCCCATTAATGAATAAACTGGTATATTTGTAAAGAGATAATGTTCGTTTATTATGTTCTCACAACAAATTAGTTTGTCCGTGTTTCACAAAACATCGCACTGGATTTGGTTTGTTTAGGAGGGCAGTGTAATGCCTTGGTTATATGCAGATCAATTTGACAGCTGCATGGTTCTTTCTACAAAAGTGGTGACATTTTTGTTTTCAGGTATTTAACTCTCACGATGCTGTATAATTAATAACTTTATATTAAATTAATTATTGTTCTCATGTTACATAAAGGGGTAGTTCATGCCAAAATGAACGTTTGAAGAGTTCAGATGCAAAACCCCCATAAATCTGTCAGACCTTTTTTTTGTAAATGAGCATTTTCTATCAGGCTCCTATAATTAGGTTCAGAAGTTTCATTTTAAGATAATGAAAAGGTTATTAGCTAGTAAATAAAACACCTTTATTTTTTCCCAAAAATGTCACTTTAGACAATTCTTTGGTGTTTAAGAAGGTAGATTTTCTTTTGCATCAAAACCAGTTAAATACACTTGAGCTTTTTTTGCAAAAACCTCTAAATCCACCTATAGACCATTTCAATTTGGTCATGTCATTGGCCATTGAACATTTCCTGCTTGTTATCAAACTATTTCATAACTGTAACAAGGGGCAATTCAATCATTACTTAATGTTAAAATAGCTGTCATAACAGTATTAATCAATATGTGGCTCTTTTTGGATTCTCAGAAGCTATAGAAACTAAAAATGTAAAACAGCAAATACGGTGTGACCATTGTTAATGTTTACATCCCTCAAAATGGTCTTTTAGGACAAGACAGTGTAATTAGTTGTAAAATCACTAAAGATGCAATTATAAATTATTTTACCAAACATAAAACACATTAAACAAACCATTAAAAATTAAAATATATAAATCTGTCAAGTAAGTAGTGGTAACCCCAGATAAACCAGGGACAAAGCAGAAGGAAAATGAATTAATGAAATCTGTCAAGTAAGTCCATAAATAAGCACATAAAAACAAATCCAAATCAACAACCTGGTTACACACTGGTGTCTTGCGAAGCAAAATGATGGGTCTGTGTAAAAAATGGAATGTTATTTACAATATTTTTAGCTTTAATCCACAGCTTGAGCAAACAGTTCTCTGTATGTGCACTAGTGTAATGAACGCAAGCTTCAGGCCACCTCAGATGTTAGTTCATTTATCAGAATGGAGTCATGCCTGTGATTGTAATTTATAGCAGTTGCTGCATCTTGGACAATCACAGTTAACATCCAATTTGGCAAAAAAAAAAAAAAAAAAAAAAACAAGCAAAAAAAGTGTCTCCTCAAACTTGAGTTATTTTGCTCTCGAAAACAGGTTAGCATTGACTTGCATTATTCAAAACAGCAAGGACCATGTATTCAGCTAAACAAAAAGCTGTAGGAAAAAAGTCAACTACATCTTTTTTTTTATCTCATTATAACCTCACAAACTTGCAGGAAGTAATGCAAAATGTTTCATTTTCTTTCACTGTTAAATATTTTGAAACAATATGTTGATTTTAAGGTGGCACGGTGGATCAGTGGTTAGCATTGTTGCTTAACAGCAAGAAGGTCACTGGTTTGAGTCCCAGATGGGCTCGTTGTGGAGTTTCTGTGTGGAGTTTGCATGTTCTCCCCATGTTCACGTGGGTTTCCCCTGGATGCTACAGTTTCCCCACACAATTCAAAGACAATTGGGTAAACAAAGCTTGTCGTTGTATATAAGTGTGTGTTTTTGTGTTTTTGTGTGTTTGTGTGTGCGTGTGTGTGTGTGTGTGTGTGTGTGTGTGTGGGTGTGTGTGTGTGAATGTGAGAGTGTATGGGTGTTTCCCAGTACTGGGTTGTGGCTGTGTAAAACATATGCTGGATTAGTTGTCAGTTAATTCCACTGTGGCAACCTCTGAAACAGAGACTAAGCCGAAGGAAAATGAATGAATGATTTTAAAGAATGAAATTAAATATTCCATCACTGATAAAAAATCCTAATAAAAAGTCATGAGAACAAATGTTTTTATTGTGGTTTTTGAATAAGTTAATCAGGATTAATTTAATTTGCGTACATTGGTTCTAAAAGTCAAACAACAAAAAATAAGGTCAAGAATATTGGTGTTATTCTGGAGTCAGATATGAGTTTCAGTAGTCATGTCAAAGCAGTTAGTAAATCAGCATACTATCATCTCAAAAACATTGCAAGAATTAGATGCATTGTTCCCAGTGAGGACTAAGAAAAAACTTGTTCATGCTTTTATCAGCAGCAGGGTGGATTACTGTAATGGACTCCTCACCGGCCTTCCCAAAAAGACAGTCAGACAGTTGCAGTTCATGCAGAACGCTGCCAGGATTCTGACCAGAAAATCAGAGCACATCACTCCTGTCCTCAGGTCTTTACACTGGCTCCCAGTTACATTCTGATTCAATTTTAAAGTATGACTACTGGTCTATAAATCACAAAATGGCCTAGGACCTCAATACATTACAGATGTGCTCACTGAATACTAACCTAACAGATCACTCAGATCATTAGGATCAAATAAAGTAGAAATTTCAAGAGTTCAGTCAAAGCAGGGTGAATCGGGCTTCAGCTACTACACTCCCCTCACTGCTGGAATCAGCTTCCTGAAATGATCAGATGTGCTCCAACACTAGACACGTTCAAATCAAGACTGAAAACTGTTTAGCTGTGCCTTTACTGAATTAGCACTGCGATACGTCCGACAGAATACAAAAAATACAAAAAATAGAATACAAAAAAAGAATAAAAAAGAGCGAAGAAACAGATCCAGGATGTTCCTCATTTTTCATTTAATTCACCTTATTTAAAACAAAGCACTTCTGTGAAGTAGCTTGAGCAATCAAGTAATAAATAACACAAATTCTTCCCTTTTGGACTTTAGAGCAACAGTAAATATAAAACAAAACTAATATAAAAACAAATAGCACCTCAACTTAAAACACCCAGCAGGCAATCCCAGGTTTACATATCTCACAATTTTCTATGGCAATGTTGTCGTCATCAACTTTATAATACCTCCAGATGGCAGACATACTTGCGCTTTCCGCTTCAAGCTACTTCTGTGTTCTACTTTGCCGGCATTTAACCAATAGCATCTCTGCAACAAAGTGATGTCATGCCGCACGTGTTGCTGTTTCTGTGTGAAGTCAAGAAAGAGGTCTAACTATGTGCCACCGCATAACTATAGAAGTCTTAAAAAACAATGAGAATTTATTTAATAGACATATATATATATATATATATATATATATATATATATATATATATATATATATATATAGAGTCCTGATTAGGAGGTAACATCTGATTCCGATCGAGTCTGAAATCGCATGATCAGGCCCGATTTTCAATCACGTGATTGGATCTAGATACCCCTAATATAAATAACCTTGCCTTGCCTAAAAAAATAGGCAGCAATATTTGTTTACAGTGATTTTTCATAAGTTCAGAAAAAAGGTTTGGATTTTTGCATTAATGAGAAACTGATCATTTCCAGTATGGTTTTAGTTATCTAAATCTAATTAAAACGTAGGACTTCCAAACTAAACCAATAAAACTATTCACAAAAAAGCACTAAAATTCAATAAAATAAAAAGCAAGACAAAAAACAAAAAAACGTTTTATCGGCACTGTGTGTAAATGCCACTGAGACTTGATGAATCCTCCAAACAAGGTAAAAACCACAGCCTCAGCAGAGCAATGTTTCACACAGAAACAATAATAAAGCACTCCAGCAACATTTCCTTCACAAAGCTCCTCTACATCAAAAGTGACTTTAACAGAAGCTCTCTTACTGTTTTATATTTGATGATGTACTCCAGTATGGGCATTCCTCCGTCATCCTGCTTGACCAGACCCAACCGATACGCTTTTCCAACCCCTCTCTGACCCTGAACCGATGGGGGACTTGGCTCTCCTGAACAAAAAAAATGACCAAACAGCATTTATATTCATATTCATCCATTACCTCAACATACTTGTTTTCCAAACCTACGCTATTTATGGGTCAAAGTGGAAAGCACTCACGTATGGGCAGGGTTTGAAAGCTCTCTGTGCGGCTGAACTCTCCTTGACCTTTCCCGTTCACCGCGGATACTCTCACCTCATAGGTCGTGTTAGGCTCAAGGTTGGTAAGCAACACAATAGCTGCGGAACAGGAGGAAAAGAGAGAGAAAGAAACTGAGTCCCGAAGTGATCTTTTAAATCATGTGCATGATTTCAAATGAATGCTTTATCCAATCATGCTCCTGGCCTTTTCAGGATTATGTTTATTAGCTCAAAGTCCTTGAAGTTGTTTATCAGATTATTTTCTGAATGCATTTTTACCTATTTTTTTTTACCTATTTTGGGAAAAGAACAATCAATTTAAGCTCGGTAAGTTCAGGCTGGACTGGAGTTTATCTCCCATAGCTTTTCTCACTCTTCTGTTTTGCTCCCTGAAGTCAGTATGGAGTAAAACTTTGGACTGTTCTATTAATATTAATATATATTGTGTGTGTGTGTGTGAGTGTAGTGAGACTGATGCCTGAAGGTTCAGGCTAATAAAAATCAATATAAAAGTAAATTTTTCTGCTTCAGTATATACCTGCTGGAGCTCTGAAATTGACTACAAATATGTACAGTGAGAGCTGCTGTGAAGTGTTTTACTTCATTACAGTACTTTAGTACATTTTCAAGTCTCAGTGCTATAGCAAAATATTCTTTATCATGGAAAATTTTGGCTTATTCAAGGGGTCTGGTCAGAGCGAGTCTCTAGTCAACTGTTCACCGTCAAATGATTATTGAACGAAAAGAACAGATTGTATTGAACATGCTAAGTCTCAATGTATGGCATCCTAAATCATGTACATGGTTTCAAATGAATGCTTTCTTCAGTCATGCTCTTTGCAAACAGGCCTTCAGCATATTGCCTATTAGCTCAGGGTTTACCTATAGCTCTCTGGATCTTTTGAGTGAAAAAAAAAATCAGTTTAAGCTCTGTAAGGTTGGACTATAGTTATATGTCCCATAGCTTTTCTCGCTCTTCTGTTTTGTTCCGTGAAGTCAGACTCAGAGTTTGTGCAGTCCTTTTGTGTAAACGTAGTGAGACTGATACATAAAGGTTCAAGTTGAAGTCAAGGTGAAAAAATAAAAGTAAATTTGTGTGCTATATTCTTGTCTGAGCTCTGAACTGAAATTGTGGTCATAAAGTTTTTTTTTGCTTCTGTTTTATTATATCATTACTGTTCTTAAGTACATGTAATGCATTTGGTGAGGCTATTTAATTTGCAAAAACTTTACATTACAAAGCATAATATCTTACTTTTTCACTACTTTATATGTGGTTCTGGTATTTTAAACTGGAGAAATCTAGCAGTGTCAGATTCATAAAATAGCTGATTGTTTTCAGATAACCTGTTAACCTATTAAATCTGTTGATATAATCACATTGGTTCTCGATGACTCAAATGATTCAGTCAGAGTGAGTCTCCAGAAACAAATATCTGGTTCAAATAGATCAGGTGAGTCTTCAGTTAACGATTCAAGTGATATATTGAGTGCAAGTCTCCAGGTAGAGATTTGCTAATTGAAATGATTCAGTGAGAGAGAGTCTCCAGTAGTGATTTGCTGATTTAAATTACCCAATTAGAGCGATCCTCCAATTAGTGATTCTGTGATTCAAATGATCCAGTCAGAGAGAGTATCCAAGTAGTGATTCAAGCGATAGATCCAGAGCAAGTCTATATCCAGTAATTTGCTGATTCAAATGATTAAGTCAGAAAGAGTCTGCAGTAATGATTTGCTGGTTCAAATGATTCAGTAAAAATGAATCTTCAGTTAAAGATTCACAGATTCAAGTAATCCAATCAGAGCAAGTCTACATCCAGTGATTCGCTGATTTAGACGATCCAGTCAGAGAGTCTCCAGGTAGTGATTCACTGATTAAAATGATCAAGTCAGAGAGAATCTCCAGATAGTGATTCAGTGATTCAAATGATCCAGTCAGAGATAATCTTCAGGTAGTGATTCACTAATTGAAACGATCCAGTCAGAAAGAGTATCCAGGTAGTGATTCACTGATTGAAATTATCCAGTCAAAGAGAGTCTCCAGGTAGTCTGATTCAAATGAAATTGTTGAACCTTAAAATCAACACTCAATTCAGCTTCACATAAGTGTGGCACTTGTAAGATGTTTTGACTCTTTAAAGCTTCATTTATTGGATCATAAACAAAGTGCAAAAGCTGAATTTAATCTGACAGCAAAAACTGTAAAGCATCATTACTCCAATCTCAAGAAAAGGATTATTAGGGTTGATGTTGTTTGCTGCAGGATCATTTCACAAATAGAATACTGAAAAGAACAGCTTGCATGGGAAATAACATTTTTAATGTGTTTAATGTAAGTTTTGATAATAAAAGAACAACTTTTTGCTAAATAATTTTTTTCTTTCAAACAGAGAGATGTTAAGTATAAGTTATAGTTTCACATATAATTAAGTTTAAACACAGACATTAGCCCCTTTCACACAGTCATACCGGTAAATATCCGGAAAATTTCTGTAACGACTTTACCGGTGAATTAAAAAAAGTGCTGTTCACAGAGGCAACGTTTTGGGATTTGTCCGGAAAAGGTCGTTCACACATCCATTCCATAATACCGGTAAATTCTGACATCATTAACCAGAAATGAGCACTAAATGGCTGTGCTTGAATTTGTAAACATAGAAGGGGGTCTGGCTTTTGTTGATGGTTTCAATTTAATTTAAAGCTTTAGCATTCATGCAGCTACTTTTGTCCCAGAGACATCCAAAGGCAGAAGCGCGAACCGCAGCTAAATGTTTTCACATTTGACTACATTACAAATTCTGTGAATGGATAAGTATTGTGAACAACTTTGATGTAAACACCTTCGCATGTTGAGATATACATTTGTTTGTGTGCTAGCACTCATGGGAGCACTCTGTCACGTGCACGAACACCATGCAGCTTAATGCAGGGCTTGCAGGTAAACTCACAGCGGTTTATCATAAGCATTTTATGAATTATTTTATCCACAGTTGGCATTAATAATGAACATTGAAACATTACCTGACTAACATCTAGCAGCTAAATGTGTCTGGAAAAGTGTTTAAAGGCTTTTATTTTTATAAAAAGCACAGATGTGAATGTGTCTAAATGTTCTGATTGGCTGGAGTAGACGTCTCACGTTGCTCTTTTCGGCAATTTTCCTTCTGTGATCACACAGAGCAGCATTACGGCAAATTACTGGTAATGTTACAACTTCTCTTTCCGGACAATTCTAGGAACGAATTTACTGGTATTTTCAAAAAGGACCTGTTCACACATGATCCCTTTATTATTGATTGATTACCAGCAATTTTTCTGAAAAGTCTGAATGTGTGAAAGGGGCTATTGATAAAACCTACACTGAATTTTTTTTAAAGGTAGCTGTAAACAATTTATAATTTAATTTGCTTGCTTAAATTCAGCTTACAGGTATATAAATTGTTTGTAACTACTTTCCTTTAAAAAATTATTAAATCCAATGAATCATTTTTTCAGTTTAGCAACAGATAACCTTTGTACTTACTCTGCGTCCCCTGCGATTTGACATCCTTCCAGTCTTGTGAGCTGATGTCTTTGTATTTGACCAGGTAGTGACTGATGGGGACGCCGCCATGAGAGTCTGGCTTGGTGAAGGTAACTGTGGCCACGCGCTGGGCCACAGAGCTCAGCCGAACAGAGTAAGGGTTTGAGGGAACATCTGTGACAGAGAAATTATGGGTCAGGGGAAGAGAGACTAACAAACAACTCCATTTATGTGCCGAGGCCACACTTTCTAAGACTATCAAAGGAACTGGTTGTGTGTCTTTCTGTGGGCTAGAAAACAGAGTTATAGAGCTGCTTTTCAGGGTCTTACAAGTCAGGATCTCTCAGTGGGAGTCTTTTATAGACACAAACACACTCAGATAAAAACGACTAAAGTTTACTCCATCATTAACGATTAAAAAATGCTTCGTTATTAAGCTCAACCTTGCTTAATGTGGTCAAACGCAACAAATAATTAAATACAATTTATTTAAACAATTAATTTGAAAAGATTTTGGGTTTGTCCATATTTGGGGTAAAATACAGCAGTGTGAATTCAGGTCAATTTTCCTTGGTCATCTCAATGGTAAAAAGTGTCCCAATTGACCCGAATTCCCCCCTAAATAAAGCGCTGTGTATCTTCTTTTTTTAATGAAGGCTGAGGAATCCAAATTAAAACATACAAGTAGGATTAGGCCAAAACAAAATGAGTTACTGTACTTTGATTAACCAGTTCTTTAAACAGGGATCAACATTGAGTATTAGCATGTGTTTGTCTGCCATTCACATGTCCAATTTAAAAGTGTCTTTACCCAGAAAGAAAAGAAGTACAGAAAACAAACACCAAACAAAATACACTGCAGATTAAACAAAGAATTTACAGATGAACTGACTTGTATTATGAGTAAGTTCAACGGATGATTCTTTGAAGCAATTTACTGTAATTATGAATGAATCACTGAACCGCATTTTTGTTTGGAAATATTTTCAGCAGTCATTAGTCACTGAAACTTTACCACAGCTGTGTCTGTGTCTGTGTAATCTTGTTGTTTATCATTGTTACTGTTTGACTATTTAATCTGGAATGCAATAATACTTGGATAATTCCCAGAACTTTATTTTATTTTATTTTATTTTATTTTATTTTATTTTATTTTATTTTATTTTATTTTATTTTATTTTATTTTATTTTATTTTATTTTATTTTATTTTATTATAATTCAAATACATTTTTTAATAATACGTATAAGTATTTGCATATAATTATGCACTTGACTGAAGTGCTTGGTTTGTGTTTTATTTTCCGACACTGACACAATGAGTGCTTATAATTTTAGATAATTATTATTTTATATAATTGGTTTTTGTTTATATAGGGTCAGTTTTGTTTAGTTTTCATTATTTAATAATTGTAAATTACTTATTTTATTTCAGTTCTGGGGATTCTCATTTTTTTATTTAATTTAATTTAATTTATTATTATTATTATTTTTTTTTTTTTAATTTTTATGATTCTATTAAAATTTTATTATAATAAGTATAAATCTCCTCAATTTTGCCTCTTCAAAATGATCCACTTTTCTTTTGCGGATTTACAGAAAAGCAGTGTCAAACTTTATTAATTTCTTTTTTTTTTTGGCTAAAATTTATGGTAAAATCATGATAACACAGCATCTCTTATAGTGTAACGCTTTTAAAATATTAATGTTAAAGACATTAATAAAAGACTAGTGTTAAAGACTAGTGGATAACATGATTCCATTCAGTAATCATAATATTGTTAACAATTACAGATTAATTGCTTCCACTATTAAAGTTTGTTTTGACATAATAAATGTGCATGATACAAACACATACATAAATACAAAACTAAACAAAACTTTGTCACATAGCTATTTAAATTTCTATATAATTTGTATCATACACATATTTAATATCTAAATATAAATAAACATTTTCTCAAATATATGCATGCATGTGTGGATTTATGTATACAGAATAAATAAACAGCGCACACATGTACTGTGTACTATGTCAAAACAAACTTTTATTTTGGATGCGATTAATCGCAATTAATCTTTGCCCAGCACTAATAAAAACAAACCCACCAAAGAAGACTTGTATAAAAAAAATCAAGCACTATTTCTCAGAGCTCCTCAGTTTAATTCACTCAGTTGTGTTTCTCTGTTTTGTGGAGTTAAATCAGAACTGTTGATACAGCAATATTTAAACTTACGTTTAATTGGTTGAACAGCTTGAAACAATGCAAAGTGCTGAGTGCTCCTCAAAGTTATATATATTTAAATCTTGTTCTCATATTTTCAGATGACTGTGGGGGACAAGCTTGAATCCATCAACACAGTTGGTTTAATTATGATCATATGTGTGAAACAGAGCGATGCATTCCTGCTGGTAAAATGTATCATATCCTTTAAGCATTGACACCACACTGTGTGCATCAGCAAGTCGCAATGCAGAAAGTACAATGTCAAGTAGCGATAACAGCAGAAAAGTTCACCACAGTTCAGAATGCATGTAGTTAGTGGATTAATTGCAATTTAGAACCATAATATTCTAAAGATAATGTTTATCATTTGCACATGTATTTAAAGCTTGTTAACTTTAAACATTCCTGGAAAGTTTTGATTACATTTTTGGCTTATTAACAAAGATGAACCTTTGTAAATTCATACTGTGAAGACCATGCAGTTATTTTACAGAATTATTTTTACAAAATGTGCATTACTGTACATGAAAAGAAACATATTAAAGCACTGTTTATTCATGCAGAGATGCCTAAACTGCAGGCCAAAGTTTGCCATTTGTAACCTTTGATTTGGCCCACCATTCCATTTGAGGAAGGAGTACAAAAGATGGGCAGGCTTGGGGTGAATGATTTTAACAGAGATTGTCATTTCCAGTTTAAAATAATATTTTTTGTTTGTTTGTTTGTTTGTTTGAGTGCTGAGATACAAATAAGCCAACGGAAATTAAATGTTTCTTTTAAATGTTAATTGTACGTAAATAAATACTTTGTAAAATGTAAATACTGTCACTTGTCAGATAGAGGACATGTGCAAGCAAATCAGGGCAAAATCAGATGCAGCTTGACTAGCATAACTCCATTTTGTTATAAATAAGATTGTTTTACTGTAATAAGTTCATTATAAAAACATAAAAATTGTATACTGTATTAGTTAATACAAAGCAATGTTTTCTAGTTATTTCTAAATATTCTTAAATAAATTAGGAAGTCAATCTTGGAAGCTTCAATCTTGGTTTTTAGCCCTTCATAAGAAAAAGTTTGGGCAGCCCTGTTTTAACGTATATGCCTGTAATTTGTTTAAATGATAAGCACTCCCCTAAAACACCCCTATTATTTAAAATAATTCATAATTTATAAACAAAGCTATTCATCTTGTCATCTAATGTAATTGTTTTCATAATTGCAATATAAGTTGCAGAAAAACGAAATATTGCAATGTCAGTGTTTTTTGTTTGTTTGTGTTTTTGCAGCTCTAAAACTTTTGGTAGATGAAAACTTAAAAACGTTTTAGAAAATATTTGATAAATGAAGTTTACACCAAGGTTATTATAGTTTTGCATCTGTTAACACTTTATTTTGATTGTCCATTTGAGTATTAGTAGACTGTCTGCTTAATATCTGTTAATACTGCTCCTTCAACTGACATTCAACTGACTATAAGAAACTTTGCAAGTACATGTCTATCCCTAACTCTAACCCTAACCCAACAGTCTACTTATAATCTAATGAGAATTAGTTGGCATGAATATGCAATGTAACTTAAATTCAACAAACGGACCATTAAAATAAAGTGTGACCTTTCATTTTTATTATAATTTTTTATTTGTTGTTCATTTCAGTTTAGTTTAAGTTTGTTTCATTAGCAGTTTTCTAAGTTTTAGTTTCATATTTATTTTGTGAAAACATTTCTATTTATTTTTTAATATATTTAGATTCAGTTTTATTAATTGTAGCTTAGCAGAGTTAACACATCTAGTGTCGACCAGAGGAAAGTTTAGAGTTAGCACAGCTTACATTAACTATTGTGCAAACTAGAGACCTGTGGTGCAGGACAAGATCTGATGGATGAATGTGGGTCCGAGTGGTAAGATCCACATTTATGAGAGGGTTGCGGGTGAATACAATTATTCGCGAAACTACCTCAAAATGGAAATATCTTAAAATGTATTTACTAAAAACAAATACTCTGTTATTAACCTACTGCACAAAAGCAACACGCATGACTAAAATAAAATAAAAACTATTTACAGGTGCAAAATCCGAAACTAATCCTAATTTAAGTTAAGATATAAGTTATAATGAGCTATAATTCAGATATTATATAGTGAGTGCTAACAAATTATGAAAAGTATTATTAATTTTAGGGGGTTCATTCCTCTGTGGCGACACCAGATTAATAAAGGGACTAAGAAAATGAATGAATGAATGATTTATTAATTTTAGATGATTATTATTTTATTTCAGTTCATTTTCAGTGACTTTTGTCGGTTTTGTTAAGTTTGAATCATCTATTTATTATGAATAACTTATTTTATTTCAGTTACCAAAATAACCTTTGCTCACACAATATATTTACTGAATAAAGGCTTTGTGAACTGCATTTCTTCATGTTCAGATTCCCTGCAGGCTTAAACTTAACTGAAGCACTTATAATATCTCATATTCCTCAGGTAACACAAACAATGTTATAGACAAACTGGCACGAAAACATGTTGTACTCTGCCTAAACCTTTCATGCATGCATTGTCAGTGGCACGGCAGAGTTCAGATCTCCTTTGCCATTTCTCATGCTTTTTTTTGCCCTGCCAAACCAGAAAACACAAAACACTGCTCTGAATAACAACCATCTGATAATGGGAGATCCGTGACTGCTGATGGAGAGAGAAATAGTAACAGAAACACAGAGAGGTAGCAGTAAGACAGAGGAAAAACAAATAAGGTGTGTGTGTTATAGTGAATCATGGAGAGGAAGTGCCAGTTAAGGAGACAGTGGGATAGAAAGAAACATTTGAGAGAGAAAGGCAAAATGGACAGAAAAGCAAAGTGGTGACAGAATCCACTTTTGCCTGTCAGCTAGAAAGAGAGATGACAAAAAAAGACAGGCTCATACTCATATATACAGCACATGTTTTCATTTAGTAACCCATTCAAACAAGACACAAACAGTTTAACAGCGGATTCAACGCTTTGTCAGAGTGATCTGCATTATATTTGAAAAAGCTTCTGGAATAAGCCCTACAAAGCACTGGAAACACGTTGTTTCTGAAAGCAAAGCATGTTTACTTCTGGCGCT
Organism: Danio aesculapii; assembly: GCF_903798145.1. NCBI lineage: Eukaryota > Metazoa > Chordata > Actinopteri > Cypriniformes > Danionidae > Danio > Danio aesculapii. The sequence goes on from NC_079443.1 coordinate 36,223,110, forward strand.
GTCTTGGCATTTATCCTCGTATAAGAGTCATTATTATGTTCTGAGGTGATTACATGTACACGGACAGGCTTTGACAAGAGCGAGACTGGTTGAGACTTCGAATGCACTTTAAACACATTTAAGCTTTAAAGGTGAAGTGTGTCATCTCAGCGACATCTGGAGGAATTGAAATAATCATATGCTTTATCATGTGCCTTTATTTGGCCAAATAGATTGTTCTACCCACCAATTAATGCGATTGGTTGAGCTGAAAATTGACTGCAGAATGAAATAGGTTTTGACTGGTAAGAATAGTAAATGACAACACTGGGGTACAAAAACTGTGTTTCTTGATCAATGGCTCTTCAAAAGTACTAGATTTTTTTGTCATTTCTTTTTGAAGGGCTAAATATATAAGCTATTTGTCACTTCAGAGGGTCAAACAACTGCAATTGAGGTGAATGGGAATGCTAACGAACATCTTTTTTCCACTATAATACAATACAATACATTACAATACTTTATTGTCAGCATACCTGCCAACATTCAGATCATAAAATCCAAGAGATTTTATCTGTGGGTGCGCGTGAAGTGAAGAGAGGGGGGAAGGTGCACGCAAACTGAAGAGCGGGAGCGGGCATGTAGATGGTTGTGCATTGGGTTCGGTGCACATGGGGACTGAACCAAAAAGCGGGTGGGAAGGGATTCCGGGAGTTTTTCGGGAGACAGAACAATACGGCAGACTCCAGGGAAAAACAGGTGTTGGCAGGTATGATTGTCAGACTTGCATCTGACATTTTTCTTGCATAGCAGCATGATAAACACTCTTTACAAAGAAACAAAGACATACAAAAAACTCCCCAAAAAACAATTCATTTTACATGGGCCTTATTCAGCTCCAAGGCAGCCTGATGTACAAATTACTTTTTTAATTTCACTTTATTAAAATTTGGGATTCTAAATCGACGATTAGACTTTAATGGTATAAAATCATGGTAAACAAATCCCTTGGGTTTGAAATAGGTGTTTCTTGCCAGCCTTGTGAGGTTCTTGTAATAAGAACGGTCATATAATTTCCTACTATCTTTGAACAGATTTTAATGTGGTTCATTAACTTTGTTTTTAGATTCACAGACAGACTTATATACCATACAGAATTATATATATATATATATATATATATATATATATATATATATATATATATATACTGTATATATATATATATATATATATATTCGGTGGATGGGGATGATTGGGAGGCCATGATCGTAAGGGCTGATGGAAGGAATATGGCCAGGAGACGGGGGTTACACCCCTAGGCTTTATGAGAAGTGCCATGGGATTAATAATGACCACTGAATCATCCAAAAGACGGCACCCACTAACAGTTTTTGGTGTCCCCTTCACTTTTTACTGGGGCATTAGGACTCACACAGACCAAAAGTTAAGCACTGCTGGCCTCACTAACACCACTTCCTGCTTAGCTTCAGTGAGAAATCGGTCTTGGGCTGCAGAGTGATATGGCATTGTGAAATAAAGTTGCTAGTTTGGGGTTGAATTATCCATTTGTGTGAAATATGGCACAGGGAGAATTTAGAGTCTTTGGGAAACCTGTTAGAGGACAATTATTATTATTAATTTAGCTTGAAGTTGTAGATTTACCAATTTACCAAGATTAATAGATCTTAAATATATTTTATTCACATTACATCTTGTCATAAAAAGACACAACACAAAAAGTAGAGCTGAGTATCGATTCATGTCAGTTGGATTCACAGTTGATTTGGTTCTGGTACACAAGATTTGTTTCTGATACTTGATATGATTCAATTAATAATATAGATTTCATTTAAACACTATTGTTATTTCTAAAAATGAACAATAAACATCGGTTCACATTGATGCATTAACACCAACTCTCTATTTCAAATGCAAAACATATTTGACTCTTTTGAGATTAAACACACATTAAACTCATTTAGCAATAACATATACAACACCTAATTACCATTATCATGATTTTTTTTCATGTTGTTGCACCTGCTTTAGTGTTTCAGAAATACAACATTTACCTTTTACCATGTGTCGCAGCATCATGTCTCATAAGGACACAGTGTTAGATATATTAATTTTTATTCCTCCAGTCAAATCGTTCATATTATGCAGTGTTAACAATGCTTGTTTTATTTAGATTACCTTTACAGGGTTGGAGAAAAATAAGAATAGGCAAATAAGAAAACTAGGCAATATTTTTGCCATCCAGTAATCTACAGGTATGTTAAGCTGCTTTGGCATGTTTTACATTGTAAAAAGAACTACAGAAATGAATATGAATTAAATTGAACTTTAGTACTTGTGGTATTATAAGCGACATAATTAAAACAGTCTCTAGATAAACGATAGTACATAGGATTTCATATTGCTAGTGTCAAAAGTACAGGCATTGGGCACAAAAAGCAGAATTTTAAAGATAGACTTTTGACCTATTTTTAATTCCTAGTTATTTTCACCCATTTGGTATATGACTGTTTCTAAAACTGGAACTGTAATAACACACTTCACCTCTACAACACACCTACATCCATTATTGTCAACCAGCAATTGTACTGACAGACACACATCAGCGAGATGGATTAGCTGAACCCATGGTGAACACACACCTGCCTGTGCTAGGATGAACTCCTGGAAGCGCATCCCGATGTTGTTTCTGGCTGTGCAGTTGTAACGGCCAAAATCTCTGTCTGACATCGGGGTAACCTGAGAACCATAAACAATCATACAATAATTTTTTTTTCATGCGTGTCAATTTAAACATTTGTTGACATAAGTTAATGTTGTTTTAATGTTCTTATACTCATTTGATACAGATCTTGTGTGGTAAACTTTCTGTTTCCAGAGAAGTGAAGGGTCGTTGAGTCTTGTCAGATTTCAAGAGCTGAGTTGTCTATTTAAACGAGGCTACCAAAGAAAGACAAATCTGCTTGTACAAATAATCTGGAATAATATTCTATCGCTCGGAATGTATTAAAAACTGCTCATCATACAAAAGAAATACAATTTTAAAAAGACTGTATAGAAGAAATGTATACTATCATAAACTGCATGATCAGCAGCAATTAATACACTGAATATTTTTGTTGTTGTTGCACAAAAATGTTTTTATTAGTTAGCATTTTTATACATTTTTATTGGTAACACTTGGGAATTATGTCCTTTAGTTAACACTAGTTAATGCATTAACTTTCAAGGAGCAATACATTTTTACAACATTTATTCATTTTGTTAATGTTAGTTAACAAATAAGATTACTGATTTCATTTTAGCTCATTTACATTAAAACATATATACTAGTGCATTATAAAAATCAAAGGAATTCAAAGTTGAAATTATAAACTTAACTAATGAACACTTTAGATGTATCAAGTTAGCTACAGTAATCGAGGTTAACTATGTTAGCAAATGGAAGTTGAAACCATATTGTAAAGTACTACCATTTAGTAGTATATTATTTCTTTATTTTTGATATTAAACAAACTTGGCAGCATAATTTATTAGTAAATACTACTGCTAAAATTTATATTGTATAAATTCCAACATACACTTAGTTTTTTTTTACACGTAAGTTGTGTGAACAGTGAGGTAAATTTCATCACAATACTGTATGTGCAAAGCCAGATTATTTACATATGTATTTTTTGCAACACTTTGTTTGTCCATCAGGTGTCACTTCTGAACAGGAGCAATTTCACAGTTCACAAATTACTGAATTTGGCAGAAACAACAGATACATACATGCTCAAGGAAATTAAAAGATACCCACAACCAGAGTTGAGGAAAGTTACTTTATAAAGTAATGCATTACAATATTAAGTATCAAAAAAAGTAACTAGTTGCATTACTTGCGTTACTTTTTAAGTAATGCATTACGTTACTTTTGAGATATGTTTGAGCTGTTTTTTCTTACTTGGCTGTTATCTCTTTCAAAACTTTGAGGGTTTTCTTCTTTTTTATAATGGTGGAGCTCTGCAATTACCAACGCACTGTTTAACACCAGGTGTGTTCAAACTTGGTCCTGGAGGGCCGGTGTCCTGCAGAGTTTAGTTCAAACTTTCTTCAACACACCTTCCTGGAAGTTTCTGGTATACTTAGAAGAGCTTGATTAGCTGGTTCAGGAGTGTTCAATTGGGGTTGGAACTAAAATATGCAGGACACCGGCCCTCCAGGAACGAGTTTGGACACCCCTGACCTACACCTTCATTTACCTTTTTTTCTTCTTCAATGCGTTCAAAATAATGAGAACATTTCCATTCAAGAAATCGAAGGCTCTGGCCAGCCATCTTTGTTTCTGTCTGTTTCCGCGGGGAGCAAATCCTCTCATCGAGTGGAGAATTCAATGTGACTACATTCATTTTACTTCAGCTATTTATTTTGTAAAAATTAAGTAATCAAACTAAAAGTAACTTACATTTCATTTTTTAAAAAGTTACTTTTTAAGTTTTTAAAAGTAATACGTTACCTTACTCTTTACTTAGCAAAGTAATATTATTTTGTAACTCGTGTTACTTGTAAAGCATTACCCTCAACACTGCCCACAACTATATTTAAAAAATACACAAAAAAAGTTACACAATTTATAACGCATAACATTTGGAGAGAAAAAGCACAGACACTGGACATATGTGAGTGTGATATGCTATTAAATGAAATATGCTTAAAAATATGGCTAGGCGATTAATCAAAAAGAAAGCGAAACCAAAATTCATAGCCTATCACTGATGCAATTTCACCATGTGGGCGATTTCATTTTTTAAATTCTGATAATGCTATCCCTTTAAATCATACTACAACATGTGGACAGACTGAGAATAATATATAAAATTAATTGACTGCTGTTTTGCTAAAAAAATCTACTTTTGACATGGAAGATGGAATTATTTACAAAAAATTGTGAGGGATGTAAACAATAACAATGGTCCCAACGTATTTCCTGTTTTTAACTTCTATAGCTTCTGAAAATCCAAAAAGAGTTATTGAGTTATTATTGAATTGCCTCTTGTTACAGTTATGAAATAGTTTGATAACAAGCAGGAAATGTTCATGGGCCAATGACATGACCACATTGAAACGGTCTATAATAAACTTGCTTTTCACACTAAAACTGAAATGAGCCCTTTTTTAAAAAAGATGACTTCATTTGAAGCAATGTTTTTCACCTCAGTTTGAAGTATTCATCACAAAAATAAAATAATCATTAGTTTACTCCAATTATTTTAATATCACAAAAAAAAAGAAATGTGCTCTTTCCATAGAAAACTATGTTCCAGCTTTAAGAATTATTTATATATTTACAGTAAAAATGATTACATGAATAATAATGGGGGAAAGTAATAAGTAAATACAAGTAAAATATAATAATTGTTAACAAAAAAATCAATAAAGTGTTCAATTAATCAAGGCTTTGATTTTGGGTCATATTCGTCTGTCCTTACTTTAAAATACTGTGCACTCATGAATAAAAATGAAGTGTACTTTGGGCTTAACTCCCCTGGTCCTCATTATCTGCATCAGATCTTATTGAGAAGATTAAAAGAGCAAAAACAGCAGATAGTGTAAAGAGTGGTGCACGCGCGCGTGTGTGGTTGTGTGTGTGTGTGTGTGTGTGTGTGTGTGTGTGTGTGTGTGTGTGTGTGCGTGTGTGTGCGTGTATGTGTGTGTGTGTGTGATACTGTACCTCGAGGAGAGATCTGCCAGGAGCAGTGTGTACACGCATGTTTCCAGCACCTTCACTGGGAATGGTCAACTTTTCCCTTCTCCACAGCATTGTAGCCGGAGGGTTAGACATAACATCACAGCTGATGTTGACCGGGTTGCCTTCCCAAGAGAAAAATATTGTGTGGTTGGCCTGGAATTTCGGTGCATCTGTGAAAGAACGGTAAAGAAGCACTCAATAATGGCAAGTGCCGAGCTCTTCCAACAGTCATCCATCAAAAACTCATTCAAGATTAGCTGCCCCAAGTCTAAATTAAATCCTACCATGTACCAAGCAGGTTTAGACGCTTCCACACACACGCTAACTGAACACTTTATCATAGTGTTTGCTTTCACTTGGGTAAAATGGACTTCTAATCAAACCCAATCTGAAGCATAGCCACTTCTAGCAGGTTGCTTCAAATTTTTCAAAACAACCCCCATCAACTACCAAAAAGGCGGCGGATGGTGGAGGATTTCATTTGGCGGTATGTAAGAGAGAAGCAATGAGGCAGAGGGTGTGTGAGGCACAGAGTATTGTGGGATTGGGAAATGCTGCATTATATGTGATTTCTCAGTCTCGCACCCACACACACCGACAGGCACACACACACATACAGAGACACAGAGACCCGGCACACACACAATCACACCCATTTTTTCCATTAAAGAGATTGATGCTGCCCACAGTGTCACATCGGTGACGGATTGAGACTGAATGAATGGGTATATTAGCAACCCTGCTAGATGGTCCATTCCAGTGCACCTCATAATGAGATATATATCTACCCTGGCTGCCGCTGTTTCTGACTATACAGAAGCATGGAGGATACAGAACTGTTCTTTGACTTTTCAATTAAGTGAATATATTTAAATAATAATAATGCGAAATAATAATGAAACAGCATAGAGTAAGTACATGGCACTGGTAAAGGCATTAATGGAATTCATCCAATTTTAGAATATAAAAATAACAATAATAAAAGACTATAGCTAACAAACAAACCTTATTTTAATCATGTCATATTAATATTCAGAACATTTTATGATATCATAACATCTTAAATTGTTTTCAAAATATGCCTATGTAGCAAAATCGAAAATGTAGCTCATAGGGACGAAAGAATAATAAATCATTGAAACTAGTTATAATGAATTATTATTATTAAATGATTTAAAATTATTATTAAGTTTACACGTAGAGTTGATGTCAAAATCAGTAGCCCCTTTGTATATATATTTTTTCCCAATTTCTGTTTAATCGTGTAATGCAGGGGTCTCAAACTCAAATTGGCGGGGGGGCATATCAATGACTGACAATTCATAGGAGGGCCACTTTAATATTCACATTTATTTAATAAGCACAACAAAAAAAGTGGAAAACCAATGTAATTGATGCACTCAGACATTCTTCCCCAGTATATTTCTTATTGTATATATTAAAGGGGTAGTTTAAATTGCTTTGAAAACATTACAATTTATTAATAGGCATATGAATTATTATTATTTTGTCTCAATCATTGCTTAACCAAAAGTTTAACAGCAGAAAGCAAGTTGGGTAACTTTAGTGAACTTACTGGAAATTTTTACAAACTTTTTTGTAAAACTACAACAAGAGGGGGAAAGTGTGTGTGTTCTATATATATATATATATATATATATATATATATATATATATATATATATATATATATATATATATATATATATATATATATATATATATATATATATATATATATATATATATATATATATGCACATAAATACAGTTGAAGTCAGAATTATTAGCCCCCCTGAATTTCTGTTTACTCGAGAGCAGATTTTTTCAACACATTTCTAATCATAATAGTTTTAATAAATCATTTCTAATAACTGATTTATTTTATCTTTGCCATGATGACAGCACATAATATTTTACTAGATATTATTTCAAGATACCTCTATACAGCTTAAAGTGACATTTAAAGACTTAACTAGGTTAATTAGGTGAACAAGGCAGGTTAGGGTAATTAGGCAAGTTATTGTATAATGATGGTTTGTTCTTTAGACTATAGAAAAATATAGCTTAAAGGGGCTAATAATATTGACCTTAAAATGGTGTTTATAAAATTAAAAACTGCTTTTATTCTAGCCAAAATAAAACAAAAAGACCTTCTCCAGAAGAAAAATTATTATCAGACATACTGTGAAAATATCCTTGCTCTGTTAAACATAATTTGGAAAATATTTTAAAAAGAAAATTTAAAGGGTATATACAGTTGAGGTCACTAATTATTAGCCCGATTTGAATTTAATATTGACCCTAAAATGTTTTTTTTTATTATTAAATATTTTTAATAATAATAATAATAATATTTTATTATTAGCAAAAATATAACAAATAAGACTTTCTGCAGAAGAAAAAATATTATAGGAAATACTGTGAAAAATTCCTTGCTCTGTTAAACATAATTTGGGAAATATAAAAAAAAAATAAAATAAAATAAAATCATGTGAGGATGAGGTTGACTTAAACTGTATGTTAATTGTTTTGAAACAATTAAAAAAAATAATTCTATAAACAAATAATCACATAAATAATAATCATGTAAAAATGAATATTAAATAATAATGAATAACAAACAAACAAACAATAAATAAATAAATAAATAAATAAATAAATAAATAAATAAATAAATAAATAAATAAATAAATAAAAAATATTAGTGAATATGGAGAATTTTTTTTTAAAAAGGTCCTAGAATTTTGAAAGTTTACCCATTAAAATTTTATTGATGAAAATCTGACATTTAAGACGTATCACATCTACTGTAATTTTCAGAACTCAAAGCTTCTTTTTTAGACCAATACCATCTTTTACTGAAACTTTTGCTGCGATGTGTCACAAATTCACATCTCCTTCAAGTCAGAAATAGCATGAGCGTTTGGGGTACTTCAGAAATAGAACATCACAGTACATCACAGCAGCACCCATTTATAAATTGGAAAACTGTGTTTTGAAGAGAGGGTCTAAAACAGGATATAAAATAGCCTAATAATTTACAATGTAAACAGTTTTCTATGTAAAAATCTTGCTAATAGTATAAGTGGGCCTAAGAGAACATAAAAAAGTAATAAATAAACGCTCTTCTTGTCCATAAAAACCCTCTTTGTGTCATTCCAGTTTAAATCCCACATTAAAAAAATTATTTATTGGTTTTACAACATTTTTTAAGGTAAGTGGTTGCATTTACATTACTAAATTTAATTAGTTCGCTTAACCCTTGTGCACTGTTCAAATTTACTACCCTTTAGTTATGTTAGGGATAAAAACATTCAATACATTAAACTGCTGTAAAAATGCATCAGATATATACATATATATTTTTCAATTGTTTTTGCATAAATCTTTTAATCAACCTCAGTCCTGATCAAAACTACTAAATTGTTTAGAAAATTACAGGATTTTAACTCTTTAATTGTCTTGGACATGTGAATGATTAGTAACAGCATTAGTTAAAATTAGGGCCAGACGAAATCTGCTGACATTTTTTTGCTATTTCTGTGCAGAATTCTGTTAAAAATCTGTGGATTTATGCGGAATCATTTTTGGAGTATCATAACTAAAAACTTATTACATGAAATAAATAGTAATACATTTTAACTTGTATTTAATGTTTACAATTAAATCCAATTAGATCCACTTTATCTGGTAAAGCAAGTCTCCTATTTAATATATCTACAAAAAGACAGAAAATATTACTTTACAAACTGTACTGATATTAGTCAATAATAATACTGAAGTTAATTTAAAAACTCAACAAATTTTAATTTACACACATTTACACAAGTAAATAAACAGAATCAATGACAGGCTAAAAATCTGCAGAGTTCTGTGCGCGCAGATTCTATGTGGGCCTAGTTATGATGCATTGTTAGACTTTCCTTGTTTCTCCCTAATTTACTGTTGGTGGCTGTTTTTGCCCCATTGACTTCCATTATAACCACATTTAATGGTGCATAAATACACAGTCTTTGTTTTTATTTACTCCATGTAGTTCTGAGAGCTGAGATGCATATTTTGATTTTCTCAGACACATCAAGGTAAGTGTGTAAAGGTCACTCTCACACTCTCAGACACACATACACACACTTTAATTTGCTGTTATACTCCATATAAAATCCAGAAACTAAGCTTTTTTTTGCACAGGCCTATCTAAAGGGTTAATGATGCCAACTGATAATCAACAATAAACATTACAAATTTTACCTTTTCCCAACAGGGAAAACCACCAACAATCAAAATGCATGGTTATATGGTGTCATGGTTTTGTAGTCAGAAAAAATGTGGTTATATTGAAAATCAATGGGGCAAAAACAGCCACCAACAGTAAATTAGAGAGAAAACAAATGAACATCAATTAAAAACAATGCATCAAAGGCAATGTTGTTTTACATGTCCAAGACTTTGATAAAAAAATCCAGTCCACAATTACTTTTTATATTAAAAATACATCATTTTGGGTGTTTTTTTCACCAAATCAGTGACATCATTTATGATTATGGCAATTAAAGAGTTAAAATCCTGTAATTTTCTAAACAATTTAGTAGTTGTGATGAGGACTGAGGTTGATTAACAGATTTATGCAAAAAATATCTATATTTATCTGATGCATTTTTACAGCAGTTTAATTTAGTAGATGTTTTCATCCCTAACATAAAAACAGGGTAGTAAATTTGCCCAGAGTGTATCGTTGAGTTTTTTTTTTTTAATCAAAGCATTTTGTCACAATATGTTTCAAAATAAGATTTGTCACCAAAAATCATACCATTTACTGATAAGGTTATGGCCAAATCAAGACTCAAAATTACCCCCGAGTTAATGAAATCATCCCCAGCAGCACACACGGGTTAAATTCAGCCCATATAAACTGTTTGCAACCATTAACCTTAAAACATTAGTAAATCCAATGAATTTGTGCAAGCAAGTTGTGACCAATTCAATTCAAATTCAGAACTCTGAAACGATTCAACCACTCACACTCAATATCCAGAAACATGCTCTTCTGATGGCCTCCGATTCTGCTGAGAGCCTCGCAGTCAAAACGCCCCCAGTCTGATAGCTTGACTAGAACAATAGTCAGCATAGATTCTCCATAACGTCCTCGCACCTCTACACGGCCGTCTGGACTCTGGAAAAAAAAACAAAAAAACATCACAAGCTTCAGTTATTTGCAAACCCGATAATCACAAAGTCAAGGTTGCAGGAATAAGTGTAAAATCTTGTCATAGCAAGAAGTGGGGATTCAACTTTTAAGACATGACTCACATGGACAAATCCAAAGCAGAGATTTTTTAGGAGATTCATAGAAGGAAAGGGTGCAGAGTGGCTTTGCTTTTCCATTACATGATCACAATGAACATGGATTTGGAAGTACAAATATTCAATGGTATTTCCAACCAGATTAAATGCACATGCACCGTATTTTCACTGCATATTAGGATTAGGATTGCATCATGTCTTGATCGCATTACTCACTCTAGATAAAGAACATAGGACACTGTTGAGGGATGCTGTAAGAAAAACTGTTATGCAAGACGCTTTTATGAATTATTGACTACAGTCTCATTATACAAGTCGCCAGTGTTCAATGAATAGTAGTTGTGATGTGGTTCATTAGCATATCTGTAGGTGATATTATGCATACAAGCTCTGTGCCAAAGTGAGCTGCCTACGTAGGCAGGATTTTGAAGCATGATAAGCATGCTAGCAACATAAAAGACTGCTCCAGAATGTAATTACGCCACCTTCTGTGATACCTTCTTGTAAACTTATTTCTAACACAGCGTGAGATAAGTGGAAATAAAATCAATCCAAGATGATTATCATTCAAAAAGTTTGAGATCAGTGAGATTGACTTGAGAGAAATACCTTTATTCCAGCACAGGCTCATTGGAAATACGTGCTTGAGCCTAAATTTTTGCCAAACTGCGAAAGCATACTTTAATTACAGTTTCTAGGTAAAACTAACACTATTTGGAGCTATGACGCCAACAGCTTTTGTTCCTTTTCACATTCATAATTTACAGGGACATAACTGATGAATAAAGGATTATTTTTTTGCAGTTATCTACCAAATAATTACCACAACGGTGCAACAGTGTATATGATTTCTAATCAAATAAATTTGCCTCACTTATCTATCTCTATATGGACATATAGAGATACAACTTTTTTTGGCTTGGTCAGTCCTGCACGGTTCCACAAAACAGATAAAAGCGATGTAAACTCAAGTTAAAACTATGTGGCTGCGATGGACTTTATCTTACATTTGCTCTTGAAAACATTATTGGTTGGGTTAGGGAAGGGTTTAGGCAGTGATCAGTTTGTAAATGACCAGGAAATAAAAGTTACCGTGACCGACGTCCACCACACAATTTCAGTTTTCCCAGAACATGACGTTACTAAGCGGTTATAGCAAAAAAAAAAATAAAACATTTCGGAAGTCTTTAATTATTTTGTGCAACATAACGTTATAGGTCAACCATGGATAAAACAAACAATCAAATTTGTAGCTAGAAACATAAATTGTATGAAATATCACTATTCCGTTTACTAACACCACAGACATTCAGTTCACTTCACTATTATGTGCCAACAGAAAATGACTCACTCTGTTTAAGCTTCAAGAAGAGCCCAAAGTAAACCTCTTCTGTCATGTTTTTTGGCGGATCTGACTCGCTTTGCTTCTGTCTCTTGCTATCCTGATCCAGGGACAAAGTTCCATCTTCCTGAGATCTCTTTTGATCAAGCTCATTATCAAATTTACTCGTGGTTTTAAAAAAATAACAAAATATGCTTGACTGCCTCTTTGGCATTTTGAGAATAGAAATATTTTTTAGGCAGGTCACTATGCTATTTTTTCCCCGCTACTTACTGTGCAAAAAAACAATCACTAACCAATGAGAGCGATTGTAAACATAAGAAAGCTGATTGGTCAAAAGTGACTACCTTTCCACTATCCATACAGCTTTGCTTGCTGTTTTCACTAAGACTTACAGTACTCACATTCTCTCCCTCTCTCTTTCATACACACACATGTAGGTATTCACCTCGCAAAAGTTAATGTCGAATCAATTAAAACTAATACCGGAAGGCAAAACATGAATATCTGACCTTTCCCACAACAGGATCCAGCAAGATCTGGCTCAAATTAAGCACTGGGTTTAGGTCAGTTGTTAGCGATGTTAATTTTACAACAAGCCCTGCCTTCTCATGGACATGCACAAAAAAGATGTGTACTGACACAAATAAATAACAAAATGTACTCTATGTAACGTATGTCAGATTCCCAAACATGTATACACCACCTTCATCCACCAGCGTCAGTAACAGGCAACGAAATGCCCAGAGCAACGCATTTTACATTTTGTAAAAATGCAGGCTTGCGACACATATTTTCAATGAGCGTCGGTTGCTTTATTCAACAATATTGATTTAACTTGATCAAAAACAACAGTTTTGTTGTTTGTTTCAAACAATTAGCTTTCAACAATCAAAATACCTTCTTTTGGGCTCAACAACAATAACAAAAAAGAAACGCATAAATGCTTGAAACCACTTGAGGGTGGGCTTGACAGTCCTCCTGTAGGTGACACACTCTTTCCCTCTCCATATGCACCAGACAGTTTCTTATATACACCCCATGCTTCTTGGAAAAACCAACTGTAGGACATACCGTCTCCTTTCTGTTTGCTCGGAGGAAGGAAAAATAAAGAAACTAGCTTAGATATTCAACCCAGGCTCATTATTAATAAATATGACAATATACATTTCTGGTGATCGCAATATACGTCCCAGGAGGTATGCTTTTTTGCAGTTTTTGTTTTCACGAATCCACCAGATGCTGCTGTGTACCCTTTATCAGATCTCAAACTTCTCTCACGAGAGCCATTCGTGCCTGCTGTTTTCGTGTAAATCCACCAAAGGTCACTGACCGACCAACCGATACCCCCACCCATTCCCTTCTCTAAATCCACCCGATAGTGTTTCAAAAACACTCATTGACCCAATCACCCCCTTCCCTAAACCCAACCAATTATTACCACGTTTTCAGATCTTACCATATTCTCACCCATATTTGCTTAGTTTTCTTTTTGCCTTTTGTTTTTGTTTGACCGGCTTTCTGGAACCATTCTTTGCCTGACTCGAACCCTATCATTGTGGTCAACTCCTCTGTGCGTCTCAAGTCCACCAACATATGTGGCTAGCTACTGGGCAAACTGGGAACAGCAGAAAATCCATCCACATGGAGGTAAGCAGTCAACTGGTAGCACGAAAGAAACAGAAGCTGTCGGCCTCGTGGCGTTCATTTTAAAGATGAAATGTAACCGTACGTAGCTCTGGCTATATAATTTGCACTCTCCAGAAATGTGTGCATTCATATACTGCTCATATTCATATTCACAATGCATTCATATATTGCTACTCTCTGATAATTCAAAGAGATTATTTTATCCTCATTTGTAAGTAGCTTTGGCTAAAAGCTTCTGCTAAGTTAATAAACGTATGATATGAAAGTCACAAGATGGCATAGTTATCACTGTCAGTCCCTAAATGATGCAAACAGTCTCAGATCCTTATAAACATGGATCTCTTTTACCAGCTTAAAAGCAAACAAAGTTGAGCAGACATCACACAAACCTGTGCGTTGCCAGTCACAGGAGCGCTCTGATGTAAATGAACTCTTCAGCTTTTCTCACTGCCCTCTGAAGCGTCCGCTGCATAATAAGCAGCAGAGGGATGTGTGGCAGTGTCAGTTTAGATTAGCGAGAGTGAGCAGTAGTGTGGTTAACGAGAGGCAGTGCGTGATGACAGTTTTGAGGCCTGTCTTCCTGTCTCAACACCCCGCTCATCATCTGCTGACCAAAATTGCCCTCAGTCAGTCAATAATCTACATACTCACGCTGACACATGCAACGTAGCAGCCAGACCCATTTCCCGGCCGCTCCCCGCTGAAGGAAACAGGTCACACCAGCTTAAAGGCATAATTCACCCCAAAATGAAAATTCTGTCATCATTTGCTAGCCCTCACGTCGCTCGAGACATGTAGAACTTTCTTTTCTTCTATCGAGCACAAAAGATGGGATTCTGAACACTTGCAGCACTTTCTATGAAATTACAATGAAAGGCTTTCAAGCTTGAGAAAAAGATGGAAAAGCATCATAAAAGTGGCACATATGATTTGTGCATTGTATTTCAAGTCTTTTGAAGACGTACAATGGCCTTGTGTGAGAAACAGAAAAAAAATGCTTGTATTCACCAGATCAGTAGAGTCACTGAGGCAGTGGAATGAAACAATGCAATCTCATGGCAATTTGTACTTTTTGATTTAGTTGCTAATTTGCATTAACCCTCTGGGGTCTGAGATGATTTTGGGGCCCCTAAGATGTTTTGACATGCCTTGATATTTGTGCTTATTTCAGCTACTTATTACATAGTATTGGCCAAAATGTATTTATTTTTTGTATTCTGCACAAACTGTGCTACAATCAGCTATGGGCAAAAATACATTGAAATGTATTTTAATATAAAATACAAAATCCCTTAATTTTAAGTGTATCAAAATAAACTACAAAATTTAGCAGCCGCAGATGTATTAAAATAAAATACTGTATTTTGTGTTTTGAAAATACTACAAAATACTTTTACAAGGGAGCCTGACATTTTTTCGCAAACCTCCTATCAGTGGGTATATTCGATCAATCCCTTCACCATTAAACTGATTAACTGAAGTAAACAATGATTGACAACAGCGTTTCTCTGAGCAAGTTTAAGCGTCTCTGCCAACTCATTCACCGCTACTGTACATGAGGAGGTATTCATAAAACGTGTGTTTCTTTTTGATTTTAGTAAAGATTTAGTACAAATTTCATACAGAAAGTCCTTTCTTGAAGATGATCTCTTTCATCACTGTAAAAACTATTTAATACATATAATGAGTTGCAATATAGTACAATATCTCTTGATTGTGTAAATTGCCACCATCTCTTAAAAGTCTTATTTCAAGAGTTCACACTTAGCTGATGATTGATTATAAAGCTTGTTTGGCATGCTGTCCCGTGAGAGAGCCCTGAGCTCATAAGATCCTTGAGCCCGGGGCTCTCTCCCATTTGCAAGAAAAGAGGGGAGTTTGAGCTCAGGTCTCAAAAACTTCTCTGCTGTAGTAGATAATGAACAGATAGTGATTGCTCTTAAGAGATAACTACTTACTAGGTACATGTCTATGGTGCCGATTTGGATTAGTCGACTAACTTAAGTTGCATGTTTTTGGACGGTGGGAGGAAACCAGGGAACCCTGGGGAAAACCACGTTAGCATTGAGAGAACATGCAAACTCTGCACAGAAAGTCAGCAGGCTCGGTAAGGACTAGAACCAGTGACGTTTTTACTGTGAGGCAACAGTGCTAACCACTGGGTCACCATGCCACCTATTTAGGAAAGGAGGAGAAATAGAGGTGGAAGGGGGAATTCTTTAAAAAAAAGATGGCTGTTATATGGAACTTAGGGTATTTATAGTGGCTTAGGAATCGTCTGATTGGTGAATCATAAATTGGATAACGGGGGGCCAGTCGCAAGAAATAATAAGCATGTTATCCTCTCGAAATTAGCTTTTTAAATAAACTTCACTTTTCAACATTTTTGCAATTGAAATCTTCAATAGTCAATGTAAAATCATGATTTTTGAAAACTACCAAAATTTCCAATTTCAATAAATCATACTTTTTTTGCAATTGTACTCTTCAAAACATAACATAGAACACGATATCTCAAAAAATTGGGAGTTTTTTACAAGTAGACTGTATTATTTAATAGTTTTGTCTCATACTGAATAACTATGTCAAAGTTTGTAATTAACTATAAAGAGCACCTGCAGATCAGAGACTGGCATTTGAAACAGCCAATGACTTTTGTAGGTATCGCCACTGTAGGACTTTTTATGTTGTTTGTCTTATTTTCATCACTGATTTTGATCTGCTCCCAAATCTACCCCCGCTAATTGTATGTTACTTTCTTTATATGTGACGCATAATTTCCATCCATACTCCAAGCATTGATCAACTTCTTCAATATTAATCAATTTTCTAGTCTGATCTCGAGCCTTGGCAAATAACTGAGAAAACACCACTTTAAAAGGCTTCATTTTTATGATGTCATCATGTAGACTTCTTACTAAATATTTTACAGTATTTTAAAAATACAAAAATACAAGACACTAAAGTATTTTGATACAAAATATAAACCCTTTTTCATATACCCCATAAAATACAAATGACAAAATACTCTTTTGTATTTAAAATATTTGAAATTTAGCATAAAAACTGTCCATCCCTGGCTACAATAATATAAGAGCAGCTATCGTCATCATTTGTAATCATGGTGAACACAAGAAGAGCTGGCGTGATGCGTGCTCTGCCGGGAGAATTCTATGGATTGTGGAGCATACCAATTCAAATGGCAGGAATTCAAACGAATTAGATAATTTTCTGACAATATGTGATCAACTCAAGCACTGGAAAAGTTCAAACGTTGTGGTGAACATCAATTTAATTGAAAAGGCCTTAATCAGGGGTGTCCAAACTTGATCTTGCAGGGACGCTGTCCAGTATATTTTAGTTCCGACCCCAAATAAACACACCTGAACCAGCTAATCAAGCTCTGTCTATGTCAGGAGTGCCCAGACTTTTTCTTATTAAAGGTCAAAAGCCAAACTTGATTGAAGGCTGTGGGCCAAAATTAAATATACCAAACCGTATTTCATTAAATTAGCTCATTTGTTTGCTTGTTAATAAAAAAATAACTAAAAAAGTTGCTTTAAAACATATTAAATGATGATGCAGTATAATGTTTAACATTTTATAATCATCTTATTATAGTCAAAACATAAAGAATCCCATTTATAACACAATGGAACTAAATACTCAACTAGTCGAGCTTCTCATGCCTTTGCCTTGATTTGCTCACTGATGTCTTGTGCATTGTCCTCTATCTGTCAAGTGACAGTATTTACATTTTAAAAGTCTGATTCATAAGAAACATTACATTTTAGTTGGCTTTTTTTTCATCGTTCTCCGTCCCTTTTCAGATGGGATGGCGGTCCAAACCAAAGGTTACCATGGGCCAACTTTGGTCTGCAGGCCCTACTTTGAGCACCTCTGGTCTAGGTATACTAGAAATTTCCAGGGAGGTGTGTTAAACCTCTTAGCCAGCATCAGTACGTGGACACACTCAGGTGCTGTTTTTTTTAACATTTCAGTGTTTACAAATTGATTACATCAGAAGGAACACAAGTAATCTTGACAAACTATAAATCAGTATAAAGCTACAACCCTCAAGCAGTAAGTTGCTTTTCAATTGGAAGCTTATAAAGAATCTATTTGCTAAATTTGTCTAAGGTATACTTATTAGAAGCCATTTATTAGATATGGAGTAAATATCATCGTAATAACACACACACACGCACGCACGCACGCACACACACACACACACACACACACACACACACACACACTCATTGCTATACGTCACAGTTTATTTTGAAAGCTAGGAATCCTCAGAACAACATTCCATAGAGCACATTTAGTCCAATGAAACGATAGTGTTAAATTATGAACGGTTAGTAAGTTGTTTATGTCACCGTTTTTGCCGAGGACCTTGGAGGAAGTTGAAGCTAAACTTTGCAGGACACCGGCCCTCCAGGACCGAGTTTGAACACCCCTGGCCTGAATAATTCATTGATGATCTGGACTTTTCTTACAAACTACATCATAAACACACCATGGAAAAATAGGCCGGATGTCAGGATTTTCAATGAATAAATTACATTTGAGTCCGTTCGTCACACTATAATCTATCAAATAGTTTCTTAAGACTAGGAACAATAAGATACCAGTCATTTGGTGCTTTTTTGTCATTTGACAGCCTCTTTTCTCAGTCACTATTATTATACTGTAAGGAGTGCTCCAGGATGTTCTACAGAAGCACTACTATTTTTTTAAAATAATCATTCCTCTATGACAGAAACTTGCTTTTTCTGTGTTTGTTTCTGACTTGATCAAATTAGTCATAAATACATAAATAATAATATAATGTAGAGCTTCGCAATTTTTCTAGTTTCTCTTGTTAAAATTTAATTGATTTGAAAATTCATGGATGACAACAATAGGCAAAATAGTGTTAAAATTTATTTCAATATGGTCCGCTTCTGGTGCATCACAACTTTTTATTGCTCATTTTTTGTTTCAAGAATAAGATCCAAGATTTAGAATAAAAGTTACTTGTAAAATGTTTTCTCTATTTAAAAACAATACAGTAGCGAAAGATGACTTCTCTCACGTCAGATTTTATGTTTTCTTGCACAAAATATTTTAGCAAAAGTCCCACCAAAGTGACAGCCAACAGAGGATTCTACTTGATCTTAAAGCAGTTCCGATAGATTGTTTTCACTATTTATGAAAACGCATAGCAGCCAAAATAGGACAAATAAACACATGTACAGTATAGGACAAAATCTGGACCTTTGTCAGTTAGGGGTGGGTCTTCTGAATATTATTATTATTATTTATGATTTTTTTTCATTTCTTAATAAATAGTCTACTGTAAATTAGGTCTACAACCATTAATGTTTATATGATTTATATTTAAGATCAGAATACATTCTAGCTAAGTGATATAATATGGAATATTCTTAATAATATTTGTAAAGGAAACATATATAGGTCCTATACATGGCATTTACATATATTTTAATTAATATGGAAAACAAATGCATTTTTTTACCAAAAATAATAATGGATTTTTTTAAAAATGCATGTGTGTGTAGAACAAAATAATTTGCACAAACATTGTTTTTTTTTTCTAAAGAAGTAGTTACTCCACCCCGTTTAGAGCGTCATTATGGACATTTTACGCTATAACTAATGTGGTTCAAATGATGTATCTGCGACAAAGCAACTACAGTTTTGCAAAACACTCCCCACTACCTTGTTCTTTTCCCAAATGATGCATTGTACTATGATAGTTCAGCTGCGAGTTATGTCATAGTTTAGGAAACGCACCCCTGATTTATTTTATTGTTCTCAATTCACTCTGGAAAGAGCCTTGCATGCTTCATATACTAAAAACATAAAAAAGTGCACATAAACAGCTCAAACCATTGCAAACCAGACAATCAATAAAATTGGACCAGTCCAAAAAACACATAAAAACACCCAAACATTGATTTAGCTGTATTATTTTAGACACACAATTTTTCATGTGGTTTTTCTGCATCTAGACACCTCTAAAGTGAGACATATCGTTCCAGCCATTTAATTGGCCCCCACAGACCCTCCTAAAACAGCAAATGTCAAGCCTCTCCCCAAACAGCTCTGCCATTCAGCCCATTCCTAGTGGTGAATTGGTGTCCATTTTGAACTCTTACTTTAACTGCTCAGAGTAAACGGAAAGGGAGGGAAGAGGCTCCTAGATCAATGGTCTCCAGCTTCTGCATTCAAAGCACAGGTTCTTTCCCCGGCCCCTGTGTAATTGTACCAGACGAACTCCTCTCTGCCTTACCTCCACATCCCCACTCCTCGGAAAGAGCAGCTTAAATCAAACTCATTTTGTTCATATTGAGTGGCGGCAGGCGTCACTGCTCTCCTACACCTCTTTGTATGAATCCTCTTTCATTTCCCAACCACGCAGGCTATTCTAATCGCTACCTGAGCAGCTCTCGCTAGATTAACTGTGATGGGGAGTCTTTTCACAGTTCCTCCCTGGAGTCAGCCTCCGTTTGCCTCTATTGTTGACGCCAACAACCCACCTTTCACAGAATTCTAATGATCTTTGACAGTTTCTGTTCCCATCATCTTTCCCGCCTGGCCACTGCGAACGCATTCGCATTCAGCACAGACACAGAGCATGCCAGTAGGAAATACAGAGCATTATTGGAGTGCAGAAAGCCTCCCTTAGCCTTCAACTGGTACACAGACTGAGCCTGCCTCAGGGCTGTGCCTCTGCATGCTAGTCTATTATATCCTCTAACGTCCATGACTATAACAGTGGGTGTGAGCAAAGACCGAACATTACACATATCGGGCAGTTAATGTGCTGAGAAAATGGTGCACTGTTTTCTGACAGAGAGAAACCTGCAAATAAAGGTTGGAAACCAGCAAATACACTACATACAGGTTGGACATATTCCACACTATACATTTTTTTGAGATGTGTTCATACTGTAGTTTGCATGGTTTATTCCAATTATTTTAAATAAATGTATTCAAATGTTGAGCGAAATTACTGTAACAATTAATGCTAACACTTTATTTCGATGGTCTCCTTTAGACATTCTGTGGACTTCATCTACATATCAACACATGATTATGGACTAGAGGTGAGAAGCGCAGTATTTTATATAGATTTATTATTAAAGTTCAGAGAGATAACTTATTTATCTCAGGAGTTTCCCTAAATGAAACGCTGAAAGTAAACATTCTCATGAAAATCTTAATAAAGGCATAAAGGGTGTTCATTTGTTGAAATTTGTCTTATTTGTATTGCACAACATATATATGTAAAGTGTTTATGCATAGTATATATTGTGAAAAGGGAAAAAACAATGATTCATTGTACGAATGCTGTAATGTTTACATAATTTTTGGTTAAAAATGCGTGAAGGTCATGTGATCATCAAGAAAATCTTTCTGTTCTCTGATCATCAGGAAAACTCTGTTCTGGCGGTCTTCTGAGTTTATTCTTCCGAGGTAACCTGGCAAGACTGGTCTTCATAAGAACGCAAGTCCATTGTCTGTGTTCTTGGAATTGAGAAACAGCCAGAGAGTAATGTGACGTGAGTGATGGGAGTAAGGCCGGATGTGAAAGAAAGAGAAGAGCTGAAGAGGTGGCGTGGTATGGCACAGGGACGATTTTAGGATTTTCCTTATGAGAAAAAAAAATAAGAAGAAATAAATTATATATATAACCTTAATGTTTTTATAAGTAATAATTTAATAGTAATACACTTAAAAATGTTTGACTAATATGTTAGGATTGTATGCTAAACTAGCAGTATTCCACTGTATTGGACAGACGTGCATAGTCATTTCAGTTTTGAATGAGCCAAATAGGCTCAACAAACCTGTTTACTGTAGTAAAAGCCACTTTATATGTTGAAGTACAAGTTGTTTCCATGTATCTAATAAATAAAAATGTCACTTTTCTAATTAAACGGCAAATATATAAATATATATTTTTAACTAATTCACATTTTTCACGAACTGAATCATAATATTAAAATAGGAAATATTTTTAATACAAGGCAACACATGATGTTTCTATCTCTATCAGTGACTCTGACAGTTGAGTACATTCACAGTGGTTCTGTCACTGTGTTTAATCCTTTCTGTGCATGACTAATAATGCCACATGCACTGTAATGTGTTTTATAACGGTAGTTAATTTTGAAATAAAAATAGTAAAATGTTCATTAAGAGTTACATTTTCGCTGGAGGAAACTGCTGTGATTATGAGGTGAGAACTGAGGAAACCCGAATGGAAACCCGATTGCTCCTACCTGACATTGGGGTACAAGAGATACAAGGCAATAGCAATATCCATAGCAAAGAACTGCAAATAAGCATATTTTAAAAAAATCTATCGATAAACACACACTGTGTTCTCTCGCTCTGCACAGCTGTGGTTTGCTGATTAAATGAAAAACGAAAGTCAGGGAGGAGCCGGATTCTGCCACCGTCTTCATATAAAATGTAAAGGGAACAGAGACGATAATTTGGTCTACAGTTTATGAGCTAATCTGAAAAGTTTTAGGGGAGCTGAGTAGAAATATAGGGGGGCTACAGCCCCACTAAAATAGGCCTAGTGACGCCCATGGTGTGGCGTAAGGCAGGGTTTTTCAAACTGTGGGGTGCCAGTACCGATTAAGGGGGGTGTGAGACATTGAGGCGTGCACTCGAGTAAATGATGATGACGATTTTTATGCATTCACTAGAAGGAATAATATGATTACCGTTAGCTCCACAGCTAACCATCAGGCACCTGTAGAGTTAATGCATTCCAGTAAAATATATACAAATATAATGGAGCGGGTGCTTTTTAAAACTAATGATGGTGAATGAATGAAAGTCAAACCGGTGAGCCCTCTGACAAAAAAGTGTCCTTCTGAATCAAACCAGCAGGATGCCCTTCTGGATCTTTCACTTACTTTGAAGACACTACTGACAATGTTTACATGGACATCAGCCTTAATATAAATAAATAAAATAATTTATAAAATTAATAAAATTATTTGCCTTAATAAGACAATAATACAAGGAAGGTGTTATGTGAAGTGCTTTTTGAATGTTGTGTCACCAGGCTATTCACGTTTCCTGCAGAGGCCCATGTAATTTTGGGTGTTTCATCTTTAATTTTTCAACTTTATGGCAGTTCGTTTCAAGTTTCACTTTCAGTCATGAACATTTCATTCACATCCCCGTGACAAACTGGGGTATTAGATGCAAATATAAAGTAAGGACTGGTGGAAGAGAGTTGCTTTAATAGAAAGCCAAATGGAAAGAAAAAAAACTTCCGCATTTCGTGATGCGTGTGTGTATATGTGTGTGTGTGCGTGTGTGCATGTGTGCGGTCCTTTGCTGACAGCCGCGTGTGTGGATCTTGTCACAAAATGCGGAGAAATGTCCCACATGACGGTAATAGTTTGATAGCCGTGTTTACATCAATCATGTCACTAATATATGCATACACCACATCTTAATCTAGCAGGTTTAGTTCAATTATGACTATTACCGGATTAAGGTAATCAAAAATCGCTGTTTACATAGTAGACTCTTAATCAGAGTATCGTCTTAATCATATTAAAATCGTATTAAAGCATTGTTGCCCATGTAAACATACTCAGTGTTCGAAAACACAATCAGGGCTCTGCGAACTTGGCAAGTATGCTATGGCTCATGCTTATTGACAGTGGAAGATGATTTACGGTTAGTCGTGTCAGGAATCCAACCACAGATTTGCATGTTGTCCTCACAGAAACAGGCCCAGCCATAACACTGAATCAGGTAAGCTATATTTATGTTTCAATGTAATTAATTCTACACACTTTAAACGCAGCAAGTAATATGTGAATGATGTTTGCGCATGCATTTTAATTGTGAGAATTTTAAGAGAGAAAACGTAACGACTGGCTGTGTAAAAAGAAAGTGAAAGTACTTAATGAGCAAATTCATTCATTCTCTTTTCGGCTTAGTCCCTTTGTTAACCTGGGGTCGGCACAGTGGAATGAGCAGCCAACTTATCCAGCATATGTTTTATGTAGCCAATGCGCTTCCAGCTGCAACCCATCCACTGGGAAACATCCACACACACTCATTTATACACACACAGTACACTACGGACAATTTAGCTTACCCAATTCACCTATACCACATGTCTTTGGACTTGTGGGGGAAACCGGAGCACCTGGAGGAAACCCATGCAAACTCCACACAGAAACGGCAACTGACTCAGCCGAGGCTTAAACCAGCGACCTTCTTGCTGTGAGGCGAATGTGCTACACACGGCGCCACCCGGAGCAAAGTTCACTGTATTCAAATGTTGAATGAAATTAATGGTCTCCTTTAAACATTCGGTTGACTTTAACTACATATCAACACATGATTATGGTTTATATATAGATTATACATGATTATAGTAGACTCTCAGTATTATATCTGCTAGATAGAGACTAAAATAAAGATTCTATATACATATATATGTATCTATATACATATATATTCTATATATGTGTATCTATCTATCTATCTATCTATCTATCTATCTATCTATCTATCTATCTATCTATCTATCTATCTATCTATCTATCTATCTATCTATCTATCTATCTATCTATCTATCTATATATATATATATATATATATATATATATATATATATATATATATATATATATATATATATATATATATGTGTGTAGACTAAAATAACTTTGCATGTATATGTCAACTCATTCAAGCTTTACTGTCATTCCACTACATGTGTAGACATACTGAGGAACGTCTCACAGGACAACGGTGCTATATAAAT
The DNA here is from genome assembly GCF_903798145.1 of Danio aesculapii. NCBI lineage: Eukaryota > Metazoa > Chordata > Actinopteri > Cypriniformes > Danionidae > Danio > Danio aesculapii. The sequence continues at coordinate 36,247,962 of NC_079443.1, forward strand.
TAATCATAAATACAAACACAACACTGGACATAAGAGCTACTTCAAAAACCTATGCATAACTAACATATACTTAGCTATACACGTAAGACATACTATACAAATACTTTTAATGAGACTGAACAATGTTATGCAGGACATTTTGCAAAAGAGGTATTTAAGGTTGAAGCAAGCAGTGCAACATGATTGTGGGACATTTATAGTAAACATCATTTTCCTCATTGAGTTCTTGTAAGATTGAGTTTAAATAAAGTGTCAGGTGTATAAGAGAGAACAGTGTTTCTACAGTGTTTTTACAGGTGGTTTGTCAAGCCCACTCACCTGTATGAAGCACAATTTGAAACGCACAGTGTTTTCAAGAGACAGGGAGTGATTAAGATATTGTCTATAGTACAAATGTGCACCCTGTGCATGTGCATCCACGGTGGCTGGGGTGGATTTTAGAGGGGGTAAATTGACTGGAGTTGAGGGATCTAACAGCCTGTGGGAAGAAGCTGTTGAGTAGTTTAGCCGAGCAGGCTCTAATACTTCGAAACCTGGGAGCAGCTGGAAGAGACTGTGGATGGAATGGGAAGAGTCTTTCACAATACTAAATACTGCTAGCTTTTCTGGAGCACCGTGAGAGGAAAATGTCCTGAATGGAGGATAGAGGGGCACCAATGATCTTTTCTAAGCTTACTGGCTTTAGGTTTCTATTTGTCATTAAGTATACTTGATTTAATGTGTGTTTGAACTATAATGTGACTTTCTGTCTGAACTTCCCTTACACAATTGAACATAAAACAAGTTAAGAAAAAATTAACAAAACAAAGTGTTCTCAGTCTTATTCGTTAAGTGCAACCATAATCAAACTACTACTAAAAGTAAACAAAGGCTGAGCAATTGACCCTGTGATCTGACCAATCATAGCATCAACATCACACAAGCCACTTGCTCTATTTGCTCTAAAAGTCAGAATTATAAGCCCCCCTGTTTATTTTTTCCCCAATGGAGTGAAGATTTTTTTTAACACATTTCTAAACATAATAGTTTTAATAACTAATTTCTAATAACTGATTTATTTTATCTTTGCCATGATGACAGTAAATAATATTTGACTAGATGTTTTTCAAGACACTTTTATACAGCTTAAAGTGACATTTAAAGGCTTAACTAGGTTAATTGGGTTAACTAGGCAGGTTAGGGTAATTAGGCAAGTTATTGTATAATGATGGTTTGTTCTGTAGACTATCAAAAATATGTAGCTTAAAGGGGCTATTAATTTTGTCCTTACAATGGTGTTTAAAAAGATAATAGCTGCTTTTATTCTAGCCGAAATAAAACAAATAAGACTTTCTCCAGAAGAAAAACTATTATCAGACATACTGTGAAAATTTCCTTGCTCTGTTAAACTTCATTTAGAACAAAAAAGAAAAGAAAAAAAAAGGGGGGGGGGGGGGGGGGGGGGTTAATAATTCTGAATTCAACTGTATGTCTTATGGAAAAGAATGGAACAAGTTTAATTCTGCTAAACGACTCCTTCTAGTTGTTTGAAACTAAATAAAAAAAAATCAAATGAATTACATGAGAACTTGTCAATTGAATGAGATTTAAGCTCTTCATATGAACGACTCTCATTGGTGAGTTAGCCTACTGTGCGCCTCCATCACACTAGGTGTTAGTATGCACCTATAAGCTGGTTTGCATACTCACCAATAAAACAGCATTAGAAGAAGTCACTGTGCATGCTTAGCTTAACAGACTGATCTTTTGGAATTCTGCTGTGGTAGTGTTCCACATATATATGGACAACTTATTGTCAATGTCAGTTTTATTTATATAGCACTATTAAACACAACCAAATGTTGACCAATGTGCTGCACAATACAAATCACAAAGATATAAAATTATAACTAAACCAAACAATTCTAACTGATAATTATTATAACTTGATAATTGATAATTATTATTCTGATAATTACACTGATAATTATTATTCTTGGCACAAGTAACTTGGGGACAAAAACAAAAATGTCCTTGGAGTTCCTTTTGTATGTTGAAGATTTAATTTTAATTCAATTAGCTGCAAATAGGTTACATAGACCTGTTAAAATTATGTTGAATTTACACATTTATATTGTGTTCTTATAACCCATTCAAAGCAGTTCAAGTTTAATGGATTAGTTTAGATGCACAATGGGTGCTACGATTAAATCATGTTGATTCAACAAACAATTTTTTGGAGTGCATGTGCACCTCTTAACCTCTATAGTAAGTACATTAACATGATAGCTAAAATGGCTTATTAATTAAACCTGTAGTTATGTTTCCTATATGCATGTTATTGACTGCTATATCCCAAATTCTTCAAATAAACTTTTTTTTGCGTTCAGCCGGAAAATAAATAAATATAAAGGTACTTGAAATGGTAAATAATGAGTAAGTGTCCAATTTTGTTCAACTTTCCCTTTAAAATTGGTGGTCTTAAACTTAAAAAGTTGTGAAAGTGTGCTCTTATGTGACTTGCTGGAGAATATACAAAATTCGTGTCTCCTCTTGTCATAAAAAATCCATTTCAGACAGACGTTTGCACAGACAGAGATGACAGAAAGCGAGCAAGGATGCACTGAAGGACGAAAATTCAGCAAGGATGCACTCAATAGATCAAAAGTGACAGTAAAAACATTAACAATGTTACAACAGAAATGCAGCCTTGGCGAACATAAGTGACTTCTTTTCAAAGCATTAAAAATGCCATATTATGTTTTTACACATTCAGCTTGTGCCTTCAGTGTGTAATGTTACTTTTTGATAATGAAAAAAAAAAAGATCTGCAAAGTTTCAAAGCAAAAAGTACACTTCTATATCGGCAAGCACTGTTTACAAGCTCTCTTAAAATACCTCAACTTTAATCTTGAGTATTTGTTCAGGAATGTACACATCACAATATCATAATATATAAAATAATTACTGCCCAAGAAGTACAAGAAAAGCCTGTGCTGTTGCTATGTCAAAGAGATGCTGCTTCTCAGATATTTGATGATACACAGATTGATGATTTACAGATATAGTCAACATTATGTGAACTCTTTTTACATCACCTTGTAAGCAAAAAAAACTTCAGATAACACTCAGGTAACACGCCATCTGAAAGTCAGCTTTCTGAGTATGCGCTTTATAAACTTGTGTTCAGAAAACCATATTTCAGGAGTTTAAACTGACAAGACTTCAAAACACATTTTGTTTGTGGTTGTTTGAGTAACCGCGGTACAAGCTGTAAAGGCACAGCTCTAAAGGCACAGATGGAAATTCTGAAAATTCACATTAAAAGAGCGAATGAAATGAAAAGAGAATATTTTTTGCTTCCCCTCATTATGTGGCATTTACAGCATGTTATAATAAAAGATCAGTGAGCTATTTTGAGCTTAACTTTCACAGATGCACTCTGGTGACTTCTGGGTATTAAACTTATATAAGTATTACACATCTTGTAAAAAACACATTTTAAAGCTTTATATCTACCTCAATTTTATAAATGTATTATTCACTAAAACTAAAAATCATATTGTACCTTATCTCCATCTGAGAAGCTGTGTCCATCGCTTGCTCTCCTCCAGGAGATTTCAGGTAAAGGTTCCCCCTCAGCTTTGCAGGAGATCATAGCAGCGCTGCCCTCCACAGCCGTCACGTTCCTTAGCTTAGTAATGTGTGGCTGGACTGCAAAAGAGGAAAGCAGAATTTTGTGACAATGATAAAAGTAAAACATACAGAACTAAAGAGTGGGCACATTTAGAGTACTCAAATGTATAGATTACAGTACAATTGTCACATAAGTGTTATTTACACAATACAAGCTAAGTGGATACCAAAATTAGAAAACAATCTATAATTTCCGACATTTCGATGCCATTTCTTGTAATGTTGTTGATTTTTTAAAGTAATTATTAACTATGTTTTACTTCTTGTTAGTTATGGACAAGATCTGGTCACGCTAATAAAGTTTACTTGATTTTAATCACCAAGTCACCCCTCCTCCCATTGTCATGTGACCCTCACTTTGGAAACTACTGGTCTATGGAATTAACTCCATTTTGAAGCAAGTCTCAAGTGGCCATTCGATGTATTGCAGTTTCAGTCACTTCTGTATCGGCTTCACATTCATTAATTTTCTTTTTGGCTTAGTCCCTTTATTACTCTGGGGTCACCACAGTGGAATGATTTCAGCATGTTTTTCAAACGGATGCCCTTCCAGTCACAATCCATCTCTGGGAAACATCCACACACCCACTCATACACTACGGACAATTTAGACTACCCAATTCACCTGTACCGCATGTCTTTGGACTGTGGGGGAAACCGGAGCACCCGGTGGAAACCCACGTGAATGCAGGGAGAACATACAAACTCCACACAGAAACGCCAACTGACCCAGCCGTTGCTCAAACCAGCGACCTTACTGCTGTGAGGCGACAGCACTACCTACTGCGCCACTCCGTCGCCGAGGTTGCTGCTTTGTTTATTGAAAATGATTTCTGAACAAAATCAAGTATATAAATCTATAAAAACCTTTAATGGTAGAATGTGCAAAGCTGTAAGTAAAATCTAATTAAGCATATTTAACTTAAATAGTGACTTAACTGAACCACTTAAAATCCTCATATGAACCATAATGATTAATACATACATAAAAAATCTGTGTCTGTTTTTAGGAATGTTTCTTTAGGAAGTTTTATAAATGAGACCCCTGGTCCTGGTCCTAACTTTGCTGGTTTCACTAAGTTTGCAAACAGTTCTATAATGACTTGAAACCCTCAGACGGATGAAAGTTATATAGATGAACTTTTCAGCAATAGCAAGAGCAGTTGGTCATCCCAAACTCATTCAAGCCCCTCAGAAAGGCTGGTCAAAAGACAAATGTAGAAGAGGACACAATAACATAAAGAATCTCTGAGAGCAAACAGTTCAACACTGCAGGTGAAATTGCCTGCCAGTTCAGCTTTGAACAGTGTAAGGATCTGCTTTGGCATACAGAGACTGCATATTTAAGAGCATTCGTCGTCAGAATTTTTCATCAGCAGAAAGAATCAAAAGGCCAGACTGACCTTTGCTGAGGAGAATGTTGTGTGGACATTGAACTCGTCAAAAGCTCACTTTAGAAAAACCATTTTAATTTATTTGTGTCTGATGGGATACATCATGTTGATTGTCAAATTCGGAAAGCCTGAAACCAAAGTGTATAATGAAGTCAGTGAAAGTTGGAAGTGAAGTGTCATGGTTTGAGTGATGTTTTCTGCAGCAGAATTTGGCCTCTTATACAGATACACAGCAAAGTGAATAGAAATGTTTACCAGAATATTCTTCTGGGACCCAACTTCCATTTCTGCATTTATTTGACAGGCTGTAGGCTGCATCTATTGTTTTTATTTCGGGTGAAACTATTAAAACTTCAATAAACATGACTCATTTATGTTCTGGCCCTGTAATTGGTTGAATGCTTTATTATTAATGTGTTTATTGAGCTTGTTTATTTTAAAAACACTGCATTGAGCCATGTTATACTCATTATGCTTTTCCACACACTAATTATTTCCAAATACTTAATGCTATAGGCTAATTATGAATTCCAAGGAATTTTCAGATGACATGTTTAGATGTTTTATAGTCTACAGCTAATCAATCTGTCGGATTCTGGAGTGCATTAAAGTTTTAAATACAATTATAACTAATAAAGAAATTATTTCTAATAAATTAAATACATGTTTAAATAAAATTATATCATTCACTGGAATATGAAGGACGTACTTGATTGGTTTGTGAGCGCAATTAACTGCAAAACATACCATATTATTTGATAATTGTAAGAAATAATCCTCAAAAAACAATAGACTATATAAAACCATCTGAACAAAATACATGTCAGATATGTTAAATTCAGCACCTGGAGTTAGATGAGGCAATGTGATAGCCAGATACCTGTCACTCAAGTGGCATATATAATATATAATATTAATATTATATTCATATTATAAACTTAATATTCATTCATTCATTTTCAACCGCTTTTCCAGGTCGTGGAGTCTTAGGAGAGAACCCCAGATTTTCCTCTCCCCAGACACTTCCTCCAGCTCCTCCAGGGGGATCCTGAGGCGTTCCCAGGCCAGCCGAGAGACATAGTCCCTCCAGCGTGTCCTGGGTCTTCCCCGAGTCCTCCTCCCGGTGGGACATGCCTGGAACACCTCCCTAGGTAGGCGTCCAGGAAGCATCCGAAAAAGATGCACGAGCCACCTCAGCTGACTTCTCTCAATGTGGAGGAGCAGCGGATATGCTCTGAGCTCCTCCCGGATGACAGAGCTCCTCACCCTATCTCTAAGAGTGTGCCCTGCCACCCTGCGAAGGAAACTCATTTCGGCCACTTGTATCTAAGATCTTGTCCTTTTGATTTAAAACTCATGACCATAGGTGAGAGTAGGATCGTAGATTGACCGGTTAATCGAGAGCTTTGCCTTTCGGCTAAGTTCCTTCTTTACCACAAAGGACCGCTACATCAGGTAAGGACTTTCCTCCAACCTGGAGATAGCAAACCACCTTTTTCTGGTGGAGCACCATGGCCTCGGACTTGGAGGTGCTGATTCGGCAGCAAACTGCCCCAGAGCATGCTGAAGGTCCATATTCGATGAAGCCAACAGAACAACATTGTCTGCGAATAACAAAGATGAGATCCTGTGGTCCCCGAACCGAATAAAAATTATGAACAGAATTGTTGACAAAGGGCAGCCCTGCTGGAGTTCAACATGCACTGGAAACAAGTTTGACTTATGGCCGGCAATGTGAAGCAAACTCCTACTTTGTTCATACAGTGACGACACAGCTCTTAACAGAGCGCCTCTGACCCCATACTCCCAGAGCACCCTCCACAGAATGACATGAGGGACACGGTCGAATGCCTTCTCCAAGTCCACAAAACACATTTGGACTGGTTGAGCATACTCCCATGAACCCTGGAGCACCTTGGTGAGGTTATAGAGCTGGTCCAGTGTACCATGGCCTGAACGAAATCCGCATTGTTGCTCCTGAATCCTAGGTTCAACCATCGGTCGGATCCTCCTCTCCGGTACCCTGGCATTGACTTTCCTAGGGTGCTGAGGAGTTTGATCCCCCTACAGTTGGGGCACACCCTCAGGTCCCCCTTCTTAAAAATGGGAACCACCATCCCAGTTGCCCAGTCCAGAGGTACTGTCCCTGACCTCCATGCGATATTGTAGAGACGCGTCAGCCAACATGATTTCTGCAAGTTCTCATGTTCTCTAATATGGACTCCACTGTAGGATTCCAATACCCGTGGAGCATGTAAACATCTTTTCAACTTTTAATAAAAACTTTAGACATGACCTTATTCTCAGAATCATGACATGCGATGTAAAATATGCACTCAGATTTATAATCTACTGCTCAATAAAAAAATATTTTTCAGAGAATGGATTGTGCTTGGGTAATGATTCTGTAAATATCAGACTGAACAACATCATTCTAGTCTGACGATCAAACAAAAACTCTTCATGGGCACCCAGCTGGAAGAGGAAACAACAGAATATTGCAGAAAGGTCAGCCTTTTGCTGTCGGTCTGGCAATCAGAAAGAGAACCAGCACATTGACAAGCCCGACGCATCTGTTGCTATCTGAGAATCTAACAGGCTCCCACTGGTAAATAAACATTAGTAAACTGCAGGGGTTGTGTGGCATAGGAATATACTTAAGATTCCCATCATAAATCTATGATAAGGCTTGTCTTGTGTAGCGGTGCTCATTAGCAGGGTAACTGATGTACAACAGCGGCAGCCTTCAAGCAAAGAGGTGACACCATCACAGTGTTTAACCTGATAAATATACATCAGAAAATGCTTTCCCGCAGGGTGCACAATAATAGCGGATAAATAAAAGAGAACAGCAGAAGACTCGGAAAATAAATCTTATCAGCATAATCTCTTTCTCTTGCTTTACCATTATGGACCGAATCAGTTAATCTGTGAAATTTACATAATTTTAATGACAATAAATGGTTTACATTTAGATATATTTCATTTTTAATATACATTTAAATAATTATTAGTAATAATAATAATAAGTAAAAATAAATATTAGTAATAATAATTATTAGTAAAAATAAGTATATTATTGTATATTATTGTATATTATTTGAAACAAAACCTTTTAATTTCTCTTCAACAATTTATTTTCTTTTCATGAAACTAATCAAAGGACGTTTGAAATTCCAAATTATATATTTCTATTGCATATATATGTTTTTAATTTTTAAAACATTTTATAGAAGAAGGCTAAAACACATCCATACAGAAAAACTGTTTTTATTATATCACAGTAATGTTTTGAGTGTAAAATCCCCATATTAAAACTATTTATGATGGATCATCACTGGAATAAATTCCATTACAGAGATTTGATATATGGTCACAACGAATAAGGCATTACCCCAATACTAATAAACAACTAATATTCTAGTATAATTCTGAAAAGCAAGTCATTTTAATTGTGAGAATTGGTCCCCAAACTAGGTGCTACCCAATTTGTTTCTTTCTTTCTTTCTTTCTTTCTTTCTTTCTTTCTTTCTTTCTTTCTTTCTTTCTTTCTTTCTTTCTTTCTTTCTTTCTTTCTTTCTTTCTTTCTTTCTTTCTTTCTTTCTTTCTTTCTTTCTTTCATTCTTTCTTTCTTTCTTTCTTTATTTACTTATTTACTTATTTATTTATAATTAATTAATTAATAATTTATTATTATTTTTTTATTTATTGAATTATTTATTTATTTATTTATTTATTTATTTATAAAACCTATTATAGAAGAAGGGTAAATCGCCTCCATAAAGAAAAACTGTTTTTAATCTATCACACTAATGTTTTAGGTGTAAAATCCCCACATTAAAACCATTTATGATGAATCATCACTGGAATAAATTCCATTAAAGAGATCTGATATATGGTCACAACGAATAAGGCATTACTCAGTACTAATAAACAACTAATATTCTAGTATAATTCTGAGAAGCAAGTTGTTTTAATTGTGAGAATTGATTTGTTTGTTTATTTATATGTATTTTGTATTTATTTATAAAATATTTTATAGAAGATACAACGTTTCCATGAAGAAAAACTGTTTGTAATATATCACAGTAATGTTTTGATTGTGAGAAGCAAATTGTTTTAATTGTGAGAATTATTCCCCAAACTATGTGCTACCCATTTTGTTTGTTTATTTATTTATTTGTTTAAACATTTGTTTATTCATTCATTAATTTATTCGTTTGTTTGTTTTTTTGTTTATTTATTTTGTTTCAATTATGCTCTATATACGTTTAATTTCACAGCTTTTAAAAAGTAAAGAAAACCTGGAAATTTAAAATGTGTTTTGTTGATTGATTCAGGGATTTATTCAACTAAAATTTCATCTAAAGAATTTGCATAATCCTAACAACAACAACTGGTTTGCATTTAGATATTCTTCATCCATGCAAACAGATGCCTAAAACTTACATCTTTAACATCTTTGTCAAAAGACGTGATTGCACACCGTGTCAAAGAATTTCATCACACACTTTAAACAAAAATCATTATTTAAGAAGGATTACCAAAATACAGCTGTGTAAAAAAACCCACAAACATATCAGCACAAGGCAAAACAACATTTAGATAATGCATTATGGGAAAATCCAGCTCTTGAACCTTGGGATGCCATTCATTAAAGCCAACAACAAAAAAAAAGTGTTATGAGTGTGCCGGAAATGCAGAAGAAGCGTGTCTAGCTGAGTGGAAACCCTTGCCTCCTCGTCTCTGTTAACTGTCAGAGGTCATAAAGGAAAGTTACAACCCAGATTCCCTCTATACGCTTTGCAAAACAAAACTCTCATCCAATAACGGAACCTCATTTAAATAAGTAGCTTTGAAGAAAACCCTCTGCTTGCGCATGGAAAGGATTCTGATGACTACAGAATAAATCTCCATACATTTACATGAGCAGACAAGGCGCTATCTGAATAATCGGTGAAAATGTTGGCAGCTTCATGAAAATCGAAATCAAAATTCCTTGCCACAATAGATATGTCACCCATTCTCATGCAATTCAGGCCATCTGTTTATGAAAGGTAAGCATGTTGCACGGCTGGACTTGAAGCAGCCTGTACCTGTAGCTGTCAATCACCTTCAGTCTGTTGCATTATCTATAAGGAAGAGGTTTTTTCCATCTAGCTTAATATTAAAAAGTGAATGCAAAGGTCAAAATAACCTTTATTTGAATTAAAGTTATTTGAAATATTATAACTGTATTTACTGTTGTTCAAATACATGATGAAATAAAGTATATCATAACATAATTTTAAAGGAAAAAAAAACCCAAATTTTTTATCATTTTAAAGCCTCTTTGAAATCGGAAATCAATTCCATCTACATTATATTTGTTTTATATGTATGAGGATTTTTTTTCATTCATTCATTTTACTTTGGCTTAGTCCCTTATTTATCAGGGGTCGCCACGGCGGAATGAACCGCTAACTATTCCAGCAAATGTTTTACGCAGTGCTGGTATTGGAAACATGCATGTCGCTTGTGTGAGTGCACGGTACGGTGTTTTCATTTATCGTGCGCTCATGTTTTGCATTCTGTTTATGTTGGTGTTGTCTAAGCACGTGGCATGGTGTTTACATTATGGCTGCATGCTTTAGTGTTGTGTTTTGTGAACACAATGAGTTCTCTCATTGGCTGCGTGTTTTAGTTTTGTTTTACATGAGCACATGGCTTGTATTGTTTGTTTATGTCATGTGCTCCTGTCTATTGTCTAGTACCACCCTCCTTGTCAACCCATTACTAGTTTATTATATTCAACTGTTTGTTAATTATTTCTGCTTATAGTCTCTCCATGTATGCAGCCCTGTGCCAGTTCGTCCTCTTTTATCTCCCTGTCCTCTCATGTTGTGTCTTCCAGTCCTGATCCCTGCCAGCCTATCCAGTTAAGTTTGTTTATTTTTTTGGTTAATGTATTAACCCTTGGGGTAGTTTTTGTTGCCTTTTTTATCTTTATTTTTTATTTTTAATAAACCCATTTTAGTTCTGCACTTGAGTCCTCGTCCTTTCCCCACACCAACCGAGACATATAGCGCATGTCTTTGGACTGTCAGGGGAAACCACAGCACCAGAAGGAAACCCACGCTAACACCTGGAGAACATGGAAACTGGCCCATGCAAACAGAAAGGCCAACTGGCAGAAACTGGGACTCGAACCAGTGACTTTCTTGCTGTGAGGGGGCAGTGCTAACCACTGAGCCACCATGCCACCCTATTTTGTTTTTGATTAAGCAAATATATATTTGGTGAAATCCTAATCATAATTACAATCTTAATATTTCCAAACATTTGATCAGTGGTGTAAATTAATATTTCTTATACTATATGTACTGTAAATAATTTTAATTATGTAAATGATGTAAGTGATACTTAAAACTGATCAAAAGCAGCAGTGAATATAAATATTTTTATTTCAGATACATGCTGTACTTTATTTAAAGAACAACTGTTTCTATTTTCCAATATATTATTTCTAAAGTATGACTATACTTCTAAAGTACTATAGTTGTGTTAAAATCACATGCGATCTATGTGGAATACATGTGAAACTGAAGTGAAACGTTGTTGTACAACATTTTGATGTGAAACTTGTGATCACATGTGAACTAATGTGAACATGTAGGATATGTGACCACATGGGTTTCAATTACAAATGCTTCACATTTGTATTTCACATGATTTTAACATGGGGCAACGCAGTGGCGCAGTAGGTAGTGCTGTTGCCTCACAGCAAGAAGGTCGCTGGTTTGAGCCTCGGTTGGATGAGTTGGCATTTCTGTGTGGAGTTTGCATGTTCTCCCTGCATTTGCGTGGGTTTCCTCCGGGTGCTCCGGTTTCCCCCAAACAGTCCAAAGACAGGTACAGGTTAAATGGGTAGGCTAAATTGTTCGTAGTGTATGTGTGTGTGTGTGAATAAGTGTGTATGTGTTTCCCAGTGATGGGTTGCAGCTGTAAGGGCATCCGCTGCATAAAACAAATGCTGGATGAGTTGTTGGTTCATCCTGCTGTGGCGACCCCAGTTTAATAAAGGCACTACGCCGAAAAGAAAATGAATGAATGAATGATTTTAACATGCGTTTTCTCATGTGAAGCTCATGTGGTTTTTTGTAATTTTTTATATAGCAGCTCTCAGCATGTCTGTACATTTTAACAACAACAAAAAAACCAAGCAATTTAAAATGTAAACATAGCTTTCTTCAGTTTTTTTTTTATAATGAGTGGATTTTTCACACTAAGTACTTTGCAGAACAAGCAAACATACTCAATGACCCACAACTACAATTATCACCACATGGCACAAAACTCAAAGGGAACAACAGACACAACAACACCAGAGTGAAATATGCAGTAAAACAGAAAACAATGAGTCTCCAATTAGCATGATTTATTCATGCTGCTGTGCTAACAGGTCACACGTGACATCTCAACGACTCCTGGGTGATGTGGAGCAGTGATATAACAAAATTAAAAGGCCACCTTGTGTGAAAATGTTGCCTGGCCTTAACATAAAATAAACACTTGTACTGTTATAATCATCCTAAGTAAGGTAGGTTTTTCACTCTCGTTACACTCACTTTCTCTTCCTCAGATGCCACTCCCCGGAGTGTCTTTCGGATGAGATGTTAAACCGAGGTCCTGACTCTCTATGGTCATTAAAAATCACATGGCACTTCTCGTAAAGCATAAGGTGTAATCCTGGAGTCCTGGCCAAATTCCTTCCATCGTGGCCACCCAATCATCCCCTTCCACTAAATTGGCTCTATGACTGTCTCTCCACTCCACTCCACCTATAGCTGGTGTATGGCGAGCACACTGGTGCTGTTGTCCTGTGGCTGCTGTTGCATCATCCAAGTGGATGCTGGACACCGGTGGTGGTGTGGAGAGACCCCCCACCCCACCCCTTCATGATTGTGAAGCGCTTTGTGTGTATGGTCATACATGATAAATGCTCTATGTAAATACACATTACATTACATGTTTTGTCATGTACCTCACTTAAACATATGTTAGGGCTTCCCTGACTGTAATATACCTAAAACCTGGCTTGGCATAAAAACTTGTCAATGGCAGGGAAGCATTTTTTCTTAACTGACGAATAGGCCCACACGGAATCTGCGTGTGCAGAAATTTGCAGATTTCCGCAGATTTTTAGCCCATTATTGAGTCTATGTATTTACTTGTGTAAATGTGTGTAAATTTATAGTTCTTCAGTTTTTAAATTAAATTCAGTAATAATATTGACTAATATGAAAATGTTCATATCATTTATTTACAAAACAGCTTGTAAAGTTATATTTTCTGTATTTTAGTAGAGATATTATATGATAGACTTGCTTTGTTTACCAAATAAGTGGATCTGGATGGATTTGCACTGTAAACGTTAAATAGAAGTTAAAAAGCAATTATTTTTTATGACAAATATTTCGTTTTTAGTTACAATACTTCCAAAATAATTTTACATAAATCCGCAGATTTTTTTTACAAAATTCTCCACAGAAATAGCAAAAAATGTCTGCAGATTCTGTCTGGCCCTAGCAATGAGTTATCTCATCAGCGTCAAGGAAAGAGTTCAAAGAAAATTGCACTTATGTAAGCTATATTTTGAATTTGCAGGGTATAAGGTCAAATATTTTTCAAAGCATAATATTCACTACTCTTGAAGACTTCTAGAAATAATTTTACTCTACTTGCACTACTTTCATGGCAAGTAATGGTACTTTTACTTAAGTATGATTTTTCCACACTGATGTATTAATAGAGGCAAGGTTACCATTTTAGGTGCTAACATTTAAAGCCTTTTAGGGTATGGTCCAATTTTGCTTCTCGCTCAAACTACTTATTTATAAATAAATTATTATAATATTTTAAATGATTAATTATATAAATATTATATAAATTATATAAATTATTATCTAAATGAACTAAACAACACAATTCTTAAGATTTTTTTGGGGAAACTTAATTGTTTTATGTTCAATCCACTTAAATTTGTAAAAACAATTTAGTTAACCTAATTGCTTTGAGTTGGAGGGGTGGTACGATGGCTCAGTGGTTAGCACTGTCACCTCACAGCAAGAAGGTCGCTGGTTCGAGTCCCAGCTGGGCCAGCTGGCATTTCTGTTTGGAGTTTGCATGTTCTCCAGGTGTTAGTGTGCGTTTCCTCCAGGTGCTCTGGTTTCCTCCACAGTCCAAAGACATGCGCTTTAAGTGAATTGTGTAAACAAAATTGGCCGTAGTATATGAGTGTATGGGTGTTTTCCCTGAAAGAGCATTCGCTGCGTAAAATAGTTTGCAGTTTATTCTGCCTTAGTGATCCCTGATAAATAAGGGACTAAGCTGAAGGAAAATGAATTAATGATTTGAGTTTGGACAACATGAATGTATTGTGTGGAAACCAGCATTATTATAGTGTAGGAGTAAAGGTATCAGTGTAATAACAAATAATAATTAAATGACAGTACTATAAGTGTAAATACAAAGTAACTGAATCACTATATTGTATCACACATGGTAGCCTGCCTACAGTAATATTAGGTGTGTCCCAAAATTTGAACACTAACATGACAGAACAGCAAGCAACTGAGTCTGACAGGTAACATCCTACTTAACGGCTGAAGACTTGCATAACCAAATAAAAAAAAGAAGCTCTTACCGAAAACCTTGAGAAACAGTTCATGCTCGACTTCTCCTGCCTTGTTAGAGGCCCTGCAGGTGTAGGATCCCCCGTCGTCCTGCTGAATGTTTCGAACCGTAAGCGTTGTACCTCGAGCTCTCATTACATACCGCTCCGATTCTTGAAGCTGCACTCCCTTCCTGACAAAGCACACAAACACAACACACGTCAGGTAAACAAAGCCTAAATTCACTGAGCTGTTATTCACAGTGCAAGCAAAAAAAAAAAAAAAAAAAAAAACCTCTCAGGCCAGCCAATCAAAAAATATTATGCATTATGCAGAAGTACGAAACAAAGGGAAGCCAGGTGATTCATGGGTTATTCATCTCAGATGGAGATTTGAGAATATTCTGTTATATTCAATATATGTAGCGTATAGGTATGCCGTCGCGGTGGAGAGCGAATAATGAAATATTTTTTGGGGGAAAGATTACAGCACAGCTTCAGACTGTCATAATGTTAGAGAGGAATGTGCGGAAATGAAATCTATTTAAAGGAGAGAGACCTGTGTGGCTACAGGAAATGGGGAGAAGGGAATCAAATCACGCTCTCTCTGGCTCAGTCAATATAGAGACACAAACAGACGGAGGCTGGATTCCGGTAGCTGCTGACAACAGGATTCTTGAAACTGAGCAGATGTTTTTTTTCAGCTAGAGGACATTACAAAACACTAATTGTAGTAACACTAATTTACACAAGCCTCGCTGGTCCATCCATCCATCCATCCATCCATCCATCCATCCATCCATACATACACCCACCCACCCCTCCACCCGTCCATCCGTCTATCTATCTGGCTGTCCGTCCGTCCGTCCATCTGTTCAACCGTCCGTCCATCCATCCGCCCGCCCGCCCATCTATCCATCCACGATGGAAGTTGTATGTAATGACTCAAGTACTAAAATGAGGACTATTATTTTTATATGGACTGACTATTCAGCATTCACAAGTTTAGTTAATTTTGACTGACGAGACATAAGCAAATGATAATGTTATAAAACAGCAGAGAGTTGTATGAAATCAATTGATGCATGTCCAAATACATTTGCAATTTGTTGGAAGGAATGAGAAACTGCTACTATGATGTGCACAAAAGACTAATTGTTATGAGAAATGCATTAACTGTTGTGCAAATGTAAATAGAGTTGTGAGAAATGCACCAAAGTGACAGAGAAAAACTGTAACAAGGTTACAACCAGTATTGGGGAAAGCTACTTTAGAAAGTAATGCATTACAATATTGAGTTACTCCCCAAAAAAGTAACAAGTTGCGTTACTCAGTTACCTTTTATGGTAAGTAATGCATTACGTTACTTTGAAGTTACTTTGGCGTTACTTTTTCTGACATGGCTCAGGCTTGATCTCTTTCAGAACTTGCAGGGTTTTTTTAATTCTTTTCTTTCCCTTCACTTTTGTCAATTGGTGATTTTTTTTTACTCGCCACTGTCGCCACTGGCTTGCTTGGTTAAGACATGTGGAGCTGCACATAGATGGATTTGCTCTTCAGTATTTCGACCTTCAGCAGTGAAAATTAAACCACACTGAACTGAACGAATCTGAACTTTAACTACTAGTACTTCAATCAACTAGAACTTCTATAGTAAGCTGCTTTGATATAATCTACATTGTAAAAGTGTTATATAATAAATAAACATGAATTTAATTTAATTTCTTTTTAAATAGAGGAGCTTTGCAATTAACAACACACTGTATGACCTTCATTTACCTTTAAAAACACACATAAACATTAATGTAGGATAATGTTATCTTCGAAGAACTTCCTGACCCCAGAGCTATACATGCCGTATATACAGACTAATGAAAGTTTAAAGCAATGTGTTTGCTACTTTTGTACTTTTTGTCTTATTAAAAAGTAAAATCACTGTCCATTTAGATAATCCTCTATTCCTTTTCTTCCATGTGTTCAAAATAAAGAGAATATTTCTATTGCAGAAATGTAAGGCTTTGCCATCTTCCTTTCTGCCTATTCCTGCATTCTCTCATTCCGTGCCGGGATTCAACGTGAGAACGTTCATTTTAGTTCAGCAATTTATTTTTTAAAAGCAAATTAACGAAACTAAAAAGTAACTCACATTACATAACTCACATTCCAAAATATCTAAAACATTGTTACTTAATTTTGAAAAGTAATGTGTTACTTTACTTGTAACTTAGAAAAGTAATATTATTACTTACTGTTACCCCCAACACTGGTTACATCAACAAAAGTGTCAGATAGACCACTTTATATTTATTTATTATGATAATGTTTTACAGAAATGTAGATGTTATCTAACATGCAAATGATTTTATATGAAGACTAGAGGAGGCTTTACACTTCACTTGTTTTCCAGTAAAACATCAGCACAAGCACACAAGACAGGCTCTGCAATTAGTCATTACAGGTTAAATCATACAACTAATTTTGTCAAATAGACAACATTCAAAACTGTGAAGGGCTTACATTAATTTGTGCATAACATATGCTCTCAAAAGCAATACACTGTGCCTTTTTAAACAAAACAAAACAAACGCTATAGTCTTTTCTTTTTTATGGTATTTTTAATCACAGCTAGGCTACTACAGGCACTAGATTGTTAAGGCTGGCATTTAAAATTAAAGGGCACTTATGATGAAAATCAACTTTTGATAGCTGTTTGAACAGAACTGTGTGTAGTATAGTGTGTCCACTGTCATATTGGAGTGATATAAACACAACAAGTCTCTTTTTTAAAACTTCCTGACGTTAAAATAGGATCCAAATCCCAGTGATTTTGAGGTCCACCGCAATGTGACGTAGGAGTGTGTTTTTTCCACCCACCGAATTGATTGACAGATGCCATTCTATAATAACATGTATACATACGTCTACAGAACATTTCTTTGCAAAGAAACTGAGATTAAAATATATTACAACTCTCTGTGATTTTTAGAAGTTTTATAAGTTTAAAATGTTTTTAAAACAGAGCATGTTTGTAATGAAGACAGTAAAATTGCAAGGTAACATTTAACTGCTATATTCACTACGGCCACATGGTGTTAGTAAAGGTGCATATGTGTGTGTGTGTGTGTGCTGGAGACGCCATTTGTGTGTGACTCATCATTTCAGAAAGGCTTGAATAAACTCCACTACAAATACATGGAATAAACTTCCTAGGTATTTTTGACTGATGAACTATATTTCAACTTCACTTGAGTTTGTCTCTATCACTGACTGCTGTTTATCTGATGTAACGCAGGAGAAGCAGACGCGCATGTCGGAGCGGTTGGCGGCAAGAAGCATTTGCATTTAAAGCCACAGGCTACCAAAACAGCTACACTGTACTCAGACACCAAAATGGACGAATTCTGGAGGTTATAATAAACAATCTGATAGGTAAATTATAGCTGAAATTTACAGACACACTCCGGAGACACCAAAGGCTTATCTTACATCTTGTAAAAGGGGTAAAATAGGTGCCGTTTAATGCTTATTGAATAGTCAAAAATAGAATGAAGCAAAAGATATGAAATCAAACAAACATCCCAAACTCTCATCAGTGACGTTGAGTTGTATGTTGCATTCGTTATATCTGACTGTCATATAACCTATAACACACTCCCTATAACATTTAAACATGTCCAATTTTGTCTGAATGTGTCCCAGAACACCTCCTGAAGTTTTTTGATTGATTGCATTGATCCATTTTGAAGCACATTTTCATAGCTATCAAATATTATATAGCTACCGGATCAGAAAAAATGCATGAAGTGACCAGGTGTGAACAGCCCCTAAGCACATACATTTATTTATAGCATCTTAACAGAATGAACTCATCTAATTCTGCAGTCCTTTTTTTGGCACTAGCACACACACAGACACAAAAATTAAATAAAATGATCAGGTTTTACAATGCGTAATGTAATTGGTGGTGCTTTTGTCATGTCCCAGCGTATCAGTGAGTGGTTTGGTTAGGCTCGTTCATTAAAGGTCAATGTGTGAGAATGCTCGGCAGGGATCACTTTCATTCTCATCCGAGTCGGAGGTAATTACAGTGACTGAGAACCTGTAATCAACGCATTGGGCTGCTGTCACTCAAAGCCCGCACATTAAGAGTGGAAAAAATGTGTCTATTCTCTGTCATCACAACTCATTCATGGCTGAGCTTCCCTCACTCCTGTTCCCAACTCCTGCTCCTGATTTTTATGTCACATCTTAACTCATCAAAGCAAGAGAAAAGGAAAAACAAAAAAGAATAACAGAGCATTTTTTAAAGAAATGTAAAAGATTTAGTCATGTACTGTATCTACAGATCTTTACACTGGCTCTCAGTTATATTTAGAATAGATTTTAAAGTATTATTGCTTGCCTATAAATCACTAAATGGCCTAGGACCTCAATACATTACAGATATGCTCATTGAATACTAACAGATCACTCAGATTTTTAGGATCAAATAAACTAGAAATTCCAAGAGTTCAGTCAAAGCAGGATGAATCAGATTCCAGAAATGATCAGATGTGCTCCAACATTAAGCACGTTCAAATCAAGACTGAAAACGCATCTGTTTAGCTGTGCCTTAACTGAATGGGCACTGCGATACATCCGACAGATCGCACTGTTATGTATTTAGTTTCTTTTTCATTCTTTTATAACCTGCTTTAACAAATTTTAATCTGTTTTTAATTGCTGTTATATATTCTTATACTTGTCTGTTATATATACTGTTATATATTCAATCGCCACTGTGTGTGAAATATGCTATATAAATAAACTTGCTTTGCCTTGCCTTACAGAACTACATAGGGCTGGGCAATGTGTAAAAAAGGACACTCAATTATTTATCATACTGAACAATAACAATAGATATTTCAACACAAATTGTTTATACGTCCAGATTTAAAAGAGTATGCCAACAATGACTGAAGCCAGAAAAATTAGAGGGTCCCTTAAATGGCGTAACATATTTTTGACGGATAAATTTCCGGTGGCCATTGTTGCACATTTCTGCTGTGTGATTGGCTCTTAGATCAAAATAGAGTAAAAAAGTCCACAGGTTATCATTGTTATTGACATAAATTTGATCGTGATTCGATATAATATCTTTTATCGGTCTAACTACACATACCAAAAGATGGTGACTTGAGAAAATATACTGTACTTTGCTCTGAATATGCACTGTTGCTCAAAAAATACACACACGTACATATACATATAATGATAAATAAAGTAATAACGATTTTTTTTGTCATTTCACATACTGGAAAATGATTTTTATTAAAACGGTAAATAAAATTAAAAGTACAACATTTCTACAACACTGTTTCATACTTGTCAACAGGGATTCCACTACAACTTGGACAGTATATTGTCTTGGTGCCCTTGGTATAATTCACCTAGTTAAAAATTCACTATACTTAATTTAATATATAAAAACACACAATCATTCATTTATATTCAAAGAATTCTGTGACTTCCAATTTAATTTTTACATTCATCATTAATTTCAATAATTTAATATTATATTAAAAAAATTCAACAAAGAGTACAAATAGCAAAGCACCACCTGCAAAAGCCAGTCTGTTGCTCAAAACCTTTAGTTTATCTTTCAAAACGAACATGTCAGTGCCATCAGAACGACAAGTCCTTGTGTCATTGTGTACGAATAAGACAGTTTAATTACTTTGTCATGTTGTAAATAAAGCAGTGTACTCTGGAAGGGTGTTCTGGTGTAAACTATGGCTAATTTTTATTTATTTTTTTGCTATTTGTACTGTAATTTGTTGTCAGATCATGTCAGTGTGATACATAAAGGAAAAGACAGCACTTAGCACAATGAAAAACAAAACAAAAATAGAAATGTGAACATAGGACAATCTCCTTTCAGATGCACCTTCATTCGAAAAAGTCAAGATTCACACATGGGAGAAATTTAGAAAAATTGTCTAATGGAAATGTATAGAAAAATGCATTATGACAATATTATGACAACTTGATCAGCCATTTTGCATGAAAAGACATTTTTTGCATGTAAATGCCACGAACAATGATTAAATGTGAGGGGTGAGACTCTTCAACGGAGACCAAAATAATGATCAACAAGACATAATCAATTGATAATGTAGGAAACAGGAGAGAATTGCACATAATCATTTGCATGGACGTACAAAAGGATTTGCAGCCTGTTCAAAGTAATGAGAAACTGCTTTCTGATGTGCACAAGTGACACGATGTGAAGATTGAACTGGTAGTTTTGAGAGTTTCAATTCTGATCTGAGAATTGTACCAAAGTGACAGAGAAAAATTGAAAGTAACGGATAAAATTTTTTTTCAAATAATATAAAGATTTATAATATTAATAAAACAAGCACAATTAATTTCCAAAGGTCCTCCTATGATGACTGAAAATCCATAACTGCAGTAAACAAAAGCACTTTATAGACAAAATATGTGGTAATATATAGAAGTGTGGAATATACAGAATGTACATTGATTTCATTTTCATATACAGTTGAAGTCAGAATTATTAGCCCCCTGAATTGTTAGCCCCCTGTTTATTTTTTTCCCCACAATTTTTTCAACACATTTCTAAACATAATAGTTTTAATAACTCATTTCTTATAACTCATTTGCTTTATCGTTGCCATGATAACATTAAAAAATATTTTACTAGATAATTTTTTTGTGACACTTAAAGGCTTAATTAGGTTACCTAGGCAGGTTAGGGTAATTAGCCAAGTTAATGTATTAAGATGGTTTGTTCTGTAGACTATCGAAAAAAATATATAGCTTAAAGGGGCTAATAATTTTGACCTTAAAATTTTTTCAAAAAATTTAAAACTGCTTTTATTCTAGCAGAAATAAAACAATTAAGACTTTCTCCAGAAGAAAAAATATTATCAGACATACTGTGAAAAATTCCTTGCTCTTTTAAACATCATGTGGGAAATATAAAAAAATAAAAATAAATAAAAGGGGAGCTAATAGTTCTGACTTCAACTGTAACTAAACCTTAATCATTCATATGCTCTGAGTTAATAGTGATTTGTCATACCTGTGCCAGGTAACATCAGGTTCAGGTGAGCCGTACGCCCGGCAAGTGAAGGTCACAGATTCCCCATAGTCTGCAGTGGCATTGAAGGACTGCTGTGGCACAGAGACGACAGGCGGAACTGTTGTGACAGAGAAAAATACCGTATATCATTTCTGCACCATTTTAATTATGCAAATATCCAACCTTAACTTGTCATTTCTAATTTTCAGTGTGAAATCTCTTAGCGGATTTCGCATAATTCCACAAATGTTCTAGTCTCAACAAATTGTTGTTCAAATGACATATTAATTCACAAGCCATCAATATGTTCTCATGTTTACTTCCTAGAACATGGGTGTTGACAGCATGTGGCATCCATTGAGCTAAATAAATGCTCAAACACCACAAATTCCTTCACAAAGAGACCGGTCATGCTGAAAAAAAAGCCTCTTTCCAAGTGGACGACAACAGAAATGCTGTTGTCTCATAATGTAGTGAGTTCTCATTTGAATTTCAACACACACGGGCACAGCAGTTGATAGAACTAACTCCTTATTCACCCACCTTCATCTCCAGTGCATACAGATCAACAACAACAACGTGATCACACTCAAAATGCCTCCCCTCAAGTCAGAAAGGGAATGAATAAACACATCAGCCACGCTCTGTGTTTGAATCAATATGTACTGAGCAGTCCACTTAATTATACAGTCAAAGGTCAACAGAGAAAGACCTCGAGGTCAAACAAGAGGTCAGTCTGGATAACTTCAGCAAACTTCCATTAATAATTTCACAAAAAAGGTAGTTTTTCAGTTTCAATTAATCTACCTTTCTTTAAAAAGTGACTGACTACAACTGAATAATAACATTTGGCCAGCCTGATGAATGGGACTTAATTTTAGTAGTGCTGCTGTAACTAGGCACAGGCCGGTATAAGATTCTGATTCTATGATAACCTTGGATATAAATATCACGGTTTCACTGTATTGTGATTACTGCACTAAAATATATTCTTATTAAATATCTGGGTAAAAAACAAAACATTTCCCCCCTTTGAACCCAATATAATTTATTTTGAGAAACATTTATAATATTTTGGAGCAATAAACATGTTAGGCTAAATAATTCAAACTAATCATTGACTTCTTCTGTCTTCATTTGTTTACAATTTAAAATGGCATCTTTGGATATGTTTTCTGCTGGAGATACTGTTGTCCTAATAAAACATAAATAAAAAAGTCTTACATATACCATAGGAATGATGAGAAAATTATGAGAAAATGTTGACTTTTTCAAACCGCGGTATACCACAGTGGTTTAACAGAGCCACTCCCATTAACCACTTTGCGAGGTTTATTCTTTATAACAAAGCTAAAAGAGCAAAAGCGCTAAATATGAGTAAACTAAAACATTGAGAAAGGGAAGTGACAAGATTTCTGCAAGACGTAAAACCTCTTTTGGCCAATCATCTTTTTCTTATAAAACAAGTCTATGGAATACTCTTCCAACATATTTATTCATATACACAAACTACAAGATGTTTTCATGCCTGACCAGGAGGTGGTTTTTGTCAAATTAAATTTGTATACACCAAGTGTTGTGTTTAATATTTCTGTGTTTAGTCTGTAAGGCCTCTATTTTAAGGATTTAGGCACAAAGCCTAAAGCAGGGTTTTTCAAACTCAGCCGAGGGCCCCCTTGTGTAGGGCGAATTCTTTTGGGAACCCCCAAAAATAAAAATGACGCAAAAAAAAAGCTTTACTTAAAAAATTTTAAATTGTATTATTCATGTTCTGGATTAATTTTTGTGAGATGTCAGTTGAGTTGACGGTTTCAGTGCTTCAATCAATTGATCAAATCTTCAAGTGCAGTGTTCACTGTGGTCGGCTCTCACTGGATTCCATCAAGCCATACTTTGTCTACGAGTCATCACGTTTACACAGTTTTTTAATGCCAGGTTTTATGCTTTTTTTAAATGTCTATGCACAGCTAGGCATTTCTGTATTTACCCTTACAGCTGAGAG
Source organism: Danio aesculapii (assembly GCF_903798145.1). NCBI lineage: Eukaryota > Metazoa > Chordata > Actinopteri > Cypriniformes > Danionidae > Danio > Danio aesculapii. The sequence goes on from NC_079443.1 coordinate 36,271,772, forward strand.
ATTTAATCTAAAGATTTAAAGCTTTAAAGACTTTTGTCATTCATCAGCTTGTTAATTGTTAACAGTTAACTTTACTGTTGTAACTAGCAATACTACAATGGAGGCTGTAGTGGTTCAATGTGTTGAAGTTTTGTTTATTTTTAATCCTTTTTTTTGTGCACATCATAATTTACTCTGGTCGACAATCCTGACTTACACTGATAAAGAATAATTTTCTAAATGCATTCTAGAATGGGGTATTCAAGTTCAAAGAGCCACAAGTTTTACTTTGCATAATTTTAGCAGCTTTGCTGACTTTAAAATGTTCATTACCAATTTGTTCTAGTAATAATAATAATACTGAACATTGCATTTACATTAGTTACACAAAAAAATGTGGGAAAAAGTGGATTAATATCTTGGAAAAAAAGGCCTTTATATTCAGAGTATTAAAGTTTGAGCAGTAATGTGGATCTCCATTAAATATAGAGCACTAATACATTTTTACATTTAATAATTCATTTGCCCTATAATATAACACAAACAGATACATTATAGGCTATAGTGGTTTTACTGAGGGTGTTTACAATTTAGTTTTTTGAATCATCCAGTTATTAACCAATGTGAGTAAGAGGTCATCTGCAGAGCTCATCCAGCTGTACCAGGAGTGAAACTCCATCAACACACTGATGTGATGACAGCTCCATTCATTGTTATTGCAGCACTTTTTGTTTTACAATTTTAATATGTTTGTTTGCCATGCTGCAAAGAGGACCGTCTGATATTTGTACAATGCAAAATGTAAAGCCTGTTGCACTGTGGATGAGATGCAATGTTGTGCCATGTATTTAAAATGCTATTCGTTTCCTATAAGTGAAGTCTGCGCAGAGTCACACTCTACAGAGCCCAGCCCAGCGCAAGCCCTATACAGGGAAGGGCTTTCAGCCACCAATAATGTTCTTATTGGTCATGTATTTTAACTAAAATATAGTCAGTTAAAAAGACCTGAGCATTCATTTAGTTGTTTAAGTGTAAACGAGCTAGACGTAAATGAAACTTGCAGCAGACGAGCGCTAAAAATCACCGGAAGCTCCCTGCCGGAAGCGCTTATTCAATAAAAGTCCCTGTACATAGCGGCACGGCGCTTCTTTTCCTGCGTGCGAAAGTGTCAACTGCATTTAAATGACACAAGCATAAAGCTATTCAAATATTTAATAATACTTTTGAGCTCTAATTATAATAAAGAAATACATTAACATACAGAATGACAAGGGACACAAAATAAAGTCAGGTGGGCCCATTGATTACGCCTCGTCTAGAATTTCTTTGTGGCCCCCCTAGCGGCATCTGGTGGCCCCCAGTTTGAAAACCGCTGGTCTAAAGCACATGGCACAAAAGCATTGAGGGCATGTCTGAATCCACTTTTACATTTACATTACATTTACATTTAGTCATTTAGCAGACGCTTTTATCCAAAGCGACTTACAAATGAGGACAAGGAAGCAATTTACACAACTATAAGAGCAGCAGTGAACAAGTGCTATAGACAAGTTTCAGGTGTGTAAAGTCTAAGAAGCAAAGCATTCAAATTTATTTTTTTTTTTTTTTGCTATTTTAAGGACAGAAAAATATGGTTTGCCACGCTGCAGGGTCCAACAGGGTTGTGCCTATTCTCTTAATGAGTTACAGCTGTGTTTTGAACATAATGTACATTAAACCAATCAGAGTATCATCTCACATTTCCTTTAAAAGTCAGTTGCATCACACTATGGTGCATTTGCTATTTACATGGTGGACTTTGTAAAAACTGAATGGAAAAACTGAAAGCTTCACTAGTGAGAAAACAGTTAAACAGACCATCTGCAGCACGAGGATAAAGAACCTCCATTCAGCCTCTTTACTTTCTCTTTAGTTTATTTTTACTCTTTACTTTACTCCTTTACTTTCTTGGATAAGGAAATGGTGTTGTACGCACTCCACTGAAGACATCCATTAGCCTACATATTTAATTTCATTTGTTAAGTGCAAAGATTTGTTTCAAAACTATTTCTAAATTCAGTTCTGATTTCCAGTCAATAATAAATGAACAATAATAACAAAGTGTGGTCAAAAAACACTTTTATCCAAACACACTTCCTATTGTTTTGCCCCATGTGGTGATGTATACATCTCCAAATGGGAGTGTATGGGTGTTTCCCAGTGTTGGGTTGTGGCTGGAAGGTCATCCGCTGCATAAAACATGCAGGATAAGTTGGCAGTTCATTCTGCTGTTGTGACCCCAGATTAATAAAGGGACTAAGCCGAAAAAAAAAAAAAATGAATAAATCATAATAGCTGAAGTTATTAATAACATGTAAGAATTTAAAATGAAAGAGTACACAATTTTTATTATGGCAAAAATCCATTTTATATGTAAAGAAAACAGTGGAAATCAATTTAAATATTTTTTTGCATGCAATAGAACTTTATTCAAGTAAAACACAATTTTCTAACAACATATTTGTGGCTAGTGATAATGCTGGGGATCTAGTAAACAACAAGCCATAGCTTGTGAAGGTACCATTGCTGAAAGTATGTGCGTGTCTATTAACACTCTATATGTGCACTCCAAGGTCAGACAGCTAGCGATTTTCATTGCCGCAGTCTATTACGGGTATGTGCTTTGATTTGAGTGAAAATTTTTATATTTCCATCTCTGCAGAGAACTGAAAGGTGATAAAGTAATTTCAGACTGAACCTAACCCAATTTTGGCTCATTCAGAAATTACTCTGCCATGCCCTTCAGAATGAGGTAATTCACCTGAGAGGGAGCAGCGTTCAAATAGTTTCAATAATAGGCAGCGATGCTCTTCTGCAAACTTCCTATACACTGATTTTAAATACGACACATTCTTGTTCCCCTTTTCAATTTTCTGGTTTAGGGAATGGATGGAACCATCCTGTCTAAGAAAAGGCATCATTTTGAGTTGTGACTGGTTTAAAGACATAACACAATTTAATGGAGTGTGCGCCGGGGTAAAAAGATTAGATTAAATGGATGTTTTATTCATGGTCACTTTCAGCCTGACTTGGCAGTATATTAACACATCGCTCTCATCCTCTATTAGAAATCATAAACGCACACACTATTTGCTTTTCCTCTTGCACATTATGGGTCATTCATTAGGTAAACCCAAACTGCTGACAGCCCAGTTCATATTAATGCCACGATTGTTTCGCCATTTGCCATTTGTCTTCAGTGCATCGCTGGCACGCATTAGTCCTGCAAGGGCACTCTGAAGCAGAAATAAGTGTATTTTTGTTGATGAGATGACAGCCGTTGAGGTCCGGATGGGGATCATCATCATTACAGCTGGGGTTCAATCTCAAACCTCTATTCAAACCAGAAAGCTTTGACCGTTCTCCAGGGTTAAATAGTTCCAACCTTGGAGGCAGTCCTACAATTGAGCTGCTGGTAATGAGGGTGTCTGTATGAGTGGGCAGCTCAAAGATCACACACGGGGTACTGCAGACTTGTCGGTTTTTATCTTTCCCCTAAATTTGGTCTTATTTTCTTCACAGTTTAAGCGACAGTTAACTAATCATGCTGTTTTACACTTGACTTTCTGTCTTCTGTGAAACACAAGAACCAGAATAAAAGTAGCGTGTAATTGACCCTTATGACTTGCGCACCATATTACAAGTCTTTTGAAGTCAAACGAAGGCTTTATTTGGGAAGGAAACTAAAGTTAAAATTGAACATTGTTATTTTTCATGATTTTGTAGACGAGCCAAAGAAACCAAAAGAGGAGTTCAGGATAGATTCAGTCACAAAGCAAAATGGTTTGTCAATAAATTCTTTTGTCTCCTTCTGTCATTCATTCACATACAGTATAGAATGAACGTCAGCCCATTCACTCTATAAGTTACTTTGCAGCTGCATGCCAGCAAGTATTCAGAGTATTAATAGACACTTTATATTGATGGTCAACAAACACGCTTTCCACTGAATAGTCTATTTAGTAATGTATGTATTGTAACAAACACTTATTGTACCAATGCTAAATAAACCAGCATATAAAGAAGCTTTCCAATGATGCATTGATGTATGGTTTGTTAGATATAGGACAATATTTGCCTGAGATACAATAATTTGAAATCTGGACGGGTAAAAAATCTAAATATTGAGAAAATAACGTTAAAAGTTGTAAGAATTAAGTTTCCAGCAATGTATTTTACTAATATTAAAAATATATATGTTTACAAATACCGTACACTACCTGACAAAAGTTTTGTTTTAGGAACAAATAATAACTTGACTTGTAGTTGATCGTATGGGATCAGAAGTGGCTTATATGAGAGGCAAAGGCCTCTAGATCATGCTTATTTCACCAAAATAAAATATGATCATGCTATGATTTTTAATTTTTTAATTAGGACAGTAAGGTCTAAATTTGCTTAGACAAAAGTCTTGTCACTTAACAGAAATAATGTTCAGTATATGGAATATAAAGTCATGGTACAGTGGAAAAATAATTAATATTTTGTATGACTCCCGTCAGCTTGGACAACTGCATCCATACATCTCTACAATGACTCAAATAACTTATTAATAAAGTCATCTGGAATGGCAAAGAAAGCATTCAGGACTCCCAGATTTCATCAAGATTCTTTAGATTCATCTTCAGTGCCTCCTTCTTTATCTTACCCCAAACATGCTCAATAATGTTCATATCTGGTGACTGGTCTGGCCAATTCTTTGCTTTTAGGAACTTTGATGTTGAGGCTGCGTATGAGAAGGAGTGCTATCCTGCTGAAGAATTTGCCCACTCCTGTGGTTTGTAATGTAATGGGCAGCACAAATGTCTTGATACCTCAGGCTTTTGATGTTGTCATCCACTCTGCAGATGTCCCACATATCCCCATACTAAATGTAACCCCAAACCATGATTTTTACTTCAACAAACGAGACTGATTTCTATGAGAATCTTGGGTCAATGTGGGCTCCTATAGATCCTCTGCAGTATTCGTGATGATTGGGATGCAGATCAACAGATTCATCAAAAAAATCTTCCTTCTGACACTTTTCCAAATGATCAACTAGAAGTTATGTTTTTATTAGTTGCTTTTACAACTGGGATCAATGACAAGACTTTTGTCAGATAGTGTATAACGTATTCATGGAACATGATCTTTACTTACTAATGATTTCTGGTATTTAAAAAAAATATCTTGATTGACAATGAATTATGAATTTTTCCTACAACTATACCCATGCAATTTAACAATCATTTTGTGGTCCCGGGTCACATTTGACATCTAATTACTAGGTGTGTAATGATACACTCAGGTTACAATACAATATACAATACCATACCATCTCAATATTCATTCATTAATTTTATTTTCGGCTTATTCCCTTTATTAATGGTGATCGCCACAGTGGAGTGAACCGCCATCTTATCCAACATATGTTTTACGCTGTGGATGCTCTTCCAGCTGCAACACATCACTGTAATCTCACCCATACACCCATACATAATCTCAATTTTACATGCTACAAAAAAGCTAACATATCAAACATATCAAAAATAATATAATCAAACGTATGGTTAAAAAAAAAAAAAAAAAAAATTATATATATATATATATATATATATATATATATATATATATATATATATATATATATATATATATATATATATATATATAATAAGTCTGTCTACTGTTGGTTAAACTGCTTTAATATAGACTCGGGGTGGTGGATTTAAATATACTATAAATTGGTTCTGGTCCTCAATGCACATGGACAATTGATGACACCATAATACAACTATTCATTTTTCAGAAGATGAACTAATCATGCTAGACCCATATGCTTGCACTCTGGCATGGACTACATATTAATATATAATTTTCACTGGTATAATTAGTAATTATCAGATTTCCTCTTCAATTATATTCATCATTATATAGGCTAGAGTAGTTCTACAGTACTGCCACTCTGTAAACATTCTCAAGCAGAGCACTCACTCTGTGAATACAAGCATTCATCAGATCTATAGAAAAGCAGCACACACAACTTTCTGTGTTCGCCATGAAAGAATAAAACAAATAAATAGCTTGTGTGTGTGGCATCACTTTGGGATTAAAAAACAAACAAAAAACAACACAAAAAACGTATGTATGCAAATCATAATTACTAACTCCAGCTCCTGATGATGGACTGAGATCTTATCAAGCAAAATGATCACTCTGTGCAACGAACCGAATGTCATTTACAACTTTATTACCTGCTCTTCACAGCATCCTCTCTCTGTGGTAAACAAACCACCAAGTGCATCAGCTTAAGTGTAATTTTGCGGCCACGAATTTTCATTATGCACTGTAGTACATGCAAACAGAACTGACATTATTTGGTGAATAATGAGGGTTAACGTATAAATACAGTAAGCTGACTCTTTGAAAAAACAATCGTAAATTATATCATTTACATCAACATATTTATGTTGAATATGAAAATTGCAGGTAGTGGCAACAGATCTAATTTCCACTCAGGGTGTACAGAACAAAACTGAACAACTAAAGTTTTTAATGACATATCTAAATGCAGAGTGTCTCTCTCTTCTGTACGCACATCGATGCAAGAAATCACAAGTACATCTTGACTCATTGGTGTTGCCAGATCTTGCTAAACCAACACACACAGTTTATTACACAGTCCAGAATAATTGGAAACACACCAACTTTATTCATCGATAATATGTATGATTAATTTTATCTAGAAACTGCAGTTAGATGTACGGTTTTGTGGTTTCAGTAAAATGTAAGCTGAAGCAGGGATTTCCAATAAGTCTACACTGGAAAAAAGCTTTCAATCATACAATTAAAAAAAATAGGGTAATGGTTCACATCCAAATGTTATCACTTGACCCAATGAAAAATAAATAATTCACCTAAAACTATATTTTCTATCTCCATGAAAACAATTTCATATAACCTGGGCTGGGACAAAGCGTTTTTGTCTTGTTGAAGAAAGTCAATTAACTTAAATTCTCTTTTTGTTCCAAACAAAAAGATCAGAATCAGAATCAGAATCAGAAAGAGCTTTATTGCCAGGTATGTTCACACATACGAGGAATTTGTTTTCGTGACAGAGCTTCTACAGTGCAACAGGATAACAGAGACAGGACAAAAAACAGATAATAAATATAAAAAAAAAAAAAATAGAAGTAAGTAGTGAGTGCAAAAAGATATAACTTTAATCAAAACAGCAATTCCCACGAAATGTTTATTGATTAAAAAAAATAAAATAAATAAAATAATAGAGTAATGGTTTCATTTGATCACTTGAGCCAATGAAAAATAAATAAATTGGCTTAAACAACATTTTTTAAGTCCATTAAAGTACAAAGCATATTGAGCTTCTGTTTCATACGCATGCACTGGCTTGTGTGAATTACCTTTAAATTTTGCATTGATCAAAACAAATATTTATTAGTTGAGCTCTTAATCGAAAACAAGCATGTTTAACCATGTTTTGGACTTTAAATATAGTACTTAAAAAACAAAAAAACTAAATATTAAACTGAAATGAAAGAAACATTATTAATTGAATGAAATACTGCTTGATCGTTTTAAGTGTGTTGAGTGTATGTTAAGCATAAATAACTACATTCCAATTCATTGCAACCTGCACCTGCCTACTTTATTATCTCCATAAACTGGATAGATTTAAACCGCAAAATGCTTAATAATTGTCACTTTAAGTAAGTGGACATGGCGACACTCCAAGTGTATTCGGCGCAAAGCAGCCTTTCAAATATAAAGCACAGCACCATTTCTGTGGATGGCAGTTTTGTAAAAATTGACGACAGCAATGAATTTGGTTGATGTAATATTACATTAGCTACAATTGTGAATACCAAACATGCAAGCCACCATGTTTCTATGGCTTCCAATGTACCAATAATTAAAATTTTTGTTAGTATTTTAACTGCACTAAATAGTTTTTATTCATTTTAAAAAAGTGGCAGAGATGCTGCAGTGGGCAATTAATATAAATGGCTAAACGCCATGTAAAAGTGGTAAAAATACAATCCTAAAGAACAAGCACAGCATCAATAATTTCTCTTTTTGAGTTTTAAAGTAGGAAAGCCATGATTTGGACTGACTTGAAGGTAAGTAAATGATCAAAGAGTAATTTGTGAATGAACTATGCCTTTCCAATTCGCATGCAGCACATACATTCACTGTGAAACTGTGCAGGAAACACAGACACACACACAAAGCACAGCACTAGGCTGTCATGCATCGAAATGGTTCCAACAAGATTATCATTGACTTTCTTGCCAATCGATGCCTATTTTCCAAAGGCAGTAATCTAATTTAACCTATTCCCAGATACGCATGCCCAACTGAAACAGCTCTGCTAATGTGAGACACAATTGGGCATTAAGACATCAAATCAGGCCAGCAAACCATCTAACAGACTCAATTGACCTTTAGCATTAACAGCTACACACATTCTAAGGCTAATCATTCAGCTACAAATAAAAAGGACAATAAAGCAGGTATTCTAAAAGAAATCAAGTCATAAAACATGCAGGAAAAATGAAAAATGTATCGTTCCCTTGAAATATGAGATTAAATAAAATGAATTCTGCTTAAATTTCTTGCTTATTACAATAATCTCACTCAGTAATGACACTGTCTCAACTTTTACATACATGTATCAAGACAGAGAAGACCATTAAAAACTGTAATAATATTCAAAAGTCTATAAGTATATAAGTATAAAATAATTTGCTCAACATTTGCTACCATTACTTTTCTTTATTCACTAAAGGCACAAATCATAACTGACAGCACATATATTTTATTTTATTTACTAACATTCTATACATTAAGTGTTTTGTAACTTTATATTCATCACTAGAATAAATTACATTTAAATTATGTTAAAAGAGAAAAAATGTTCATGTACAGTTTATATTATTTCACAATACAGCATTTTACTGCATTTTGTTCAGGTAAATGCAATATATACAGCTGAAGTCAGAATTATTAGCCCCCCTTAATTATTAGCCTCCCTGTTTATTTTTTTTTACCCCAATTTCTGTTTAACGGAGAGACTTTTTTCAACACATTTCTAATCATAATAGTTTTAATAACTCATTTCTAATAACTGATTTATTTTATCTTTGCCATGATGACAGTAAATAATATTTTACTGGATATTTTTCAGGACACTTCTCTACAGCTTAAAGTGACATTTAAAGGTTTAACAAAGTTAATTGGGTTAACTAGGCAGGTTAGGGTAATTAGGCAAGTTATTGTATAATGTTGGTTTGTTCTGTAGACTATTGAAAAAAAAATGCTTCAAGGGGCTAATAATTTTGTTCCTAAAATGGTTTTTAAAAATTAAAACTGCTTTTATTCTAGCCAAATCAACAAATAGAAAGTCTTCTCCAGAAGAAAAAATATTATCAGACATACTGTGAAAACTTCCTTGCTCTGTTAAACATAGTTTAAGAAATATTTTAAAAAGAATAAAGAATAAACTAATTAAAAGGGGGCTAATAATTCTGACTTCAACTGTGTGTGTGTGTATATATATATATATATATATATATATATATATATATATATATATATATATATATATATATATATATATATATATATATATATATATATATATATATATTCATTGTATTGTTCTAAAAAGTAACTATACACGACTACTTCATTAGGTACACCTTCCTAATACTGGGTTGGGCCCACTTTTGCCTTCAGCAATACCTCAAATGCAATTCAATTCAATTCACCTATATAGCGCTTTTACAATGCAGATTGTGTCATAGCAGCTTCGCATAGAAGATCATAGTAAATTGAAACTGTGTAGTTCAGTTTTAGAGTTTAAATTCAGTTCAGTTTAGTTTAGTTCTAATAATCTAATTACTGAAGAGCAAATCCATTGATGCACAGCTCTACAGATCCCGAACTATGCAAGCCAGTGGCAACAGCGGCAAGGAAAAAACTTCACCAATTGGTGAAAGTGAAGAATTAAAAAACCTCAAGAGAAACCAGCCTCAGTTGAGCATGACCAGTTCTCCTATGGCCAAACGTCTTGTGCAGAGCTGCAGTCTAGGGGCCGGAGGCTGGAGAAGCTGGACCTCAGTGAATACTCGTCTGTCCCTGGAGCGTCACAGGACTCTCCTCCATGAACACCACAGCAGCTGCTCAGGAGACGGCCAGGTCCAGGATTATGGAAACCTTGGGATCATCTCATCGCTGGAAAAAATATGGAGCGCTTCACGGATTTGCGTGTCATTGTTCAGTTCACCAAACTTAGTACTAAGTTTGGCAAACTGAACAATTTAAGTATAACCTACAAAACCGGCAACTTTAACTTAAATATGCAATTTTTGGGAGACTCCATTACTCAATTAAATTGAGGCAATGAGTTTACTCAATTAAGTTAATTCAGTCAACTTATTCATGTTTTCAGAGTGTAAAAATTTACTATGAAAAAATGTTTGAATAAATTTTAAACAAAAAGTAGCATTATGATGAATAATTCACATTATGATGAATAATCACACCTGAAGCCATTTGTTTTCTGATTTAAAAAAAGACCTTGCACAGATTTTTACAGTCAAGACTACATTTGTGAAAATGACCTATTTTTTTTTCAAAGCATTAATTATGATTTTAAGCTCACTACATTCGAAATCTTAAGTTTATGCATTTTCATGGTACATAAGTTAAATGAACTCATATTTTAAGTGATAGGACCAAAATGCTAAATTTTAAGTTATGTTCAGTCACCTTGCAGCAGAAATCGAGACTCATCAGACCAGGCAATGCTTTTCCAATCTTCTATTGTACAATTTTGGTGAGCTGTGCCAATTGTAGTCTCAGTTTCCTGTTCTTAGCTGATAGGAGTGGCACCCGGTGTGGTCATCTGCTGCTGTAACCCATCCGCCTCAAGGTTTGTGGTTATTTGAGTTGCAGTTATCTTTCTACTGTATCACCTTGAACCAGTCTGCCCATTTTCCTTTGACCTCTGGCATCAACAAGGCATGTGTGCCCTCAGAATCACCACTCACTGGATATTTTCTCTTTTTTGGACCATTCTCTGTAAACCCTAGAGATTATTGTGTGTGATAATCCCAGTAGATCAGCAGTTTCTGAAATACTCACACCAGCCTGTTTGGCACCAACAACCATGCCACATTTAAAATCACTTAAAGTAAATGACCGTTCTTCCCCATTCTGATGCTGCAGCAGATCGTCTTGACCATGTCTACATGCTTAAATGCATTGAGTTGCTGCCATGTGATTGGCTAATTAGAAATTTGCATTAACAAGCAGTTGGACAGGTGTACCCAATTAAGTGGCCGGTCAACAATACTCTTTTTTTGCTTTTTTTTCTCACCCTTTTCCGAGCTGAAAAAGTAACATTTGAGCATTACAATGTTTTAAAATATGCTTTCCAGTACAATAATAGGCAACATTTCTTTCTATAGAACATGACAACTTCCCCAATATAAAATTAAAAAGACTATGCTATTGTTATCAGTGTTAAAAAACTGAACAAGAAAAGTAGAATCTGTTGGAGCTTATATTGTGCTAAAAAAAACACATGCTTAAGAATTCATCTCCATTTCTTGAGCAGTTTTCTGTCTTTATTTCTATTAATATCTTCATATACACACACATCACGCAGAGGCCAGGGAAAAGCTAAGCTCTCTGAAGCCTTACTCACGCATTAAAACACAACATTACAGATATTACAAAAGCGCTGTTTAGTATGTATGGCCTGGACATTTCAAAGTCATCTCAAAGTGTCCAGACTTCCAACCAACAGCACGCGTCCAGCAAAAGCGGCTAACTTTGAAAAGATCAAAACATTTCCTAGAGGACAAAGACATATTAATTTTGTATTGCCTATCTAACACTTATCTGACCGGAGGCTACTGAACAGTCCCGCAGAGTGGCATTTATTTTATGTCAGCCTCTGATATGTGTTGTCATGTCGGCTGGATTATCGGTCATGCCTCATTGAGCACCATGATTGGATCAGCAAGGAAAATATCAGAAGTAAACTAAACAGACACCCGTTCGTGTTCACTATCATTGCATTAGACAAGGACACGCAGATGGGGTGATGTCACAGTGCTGTTTCCTTCCCATCAGACCGAACGGGGCTAATGTCAATGAGATAACAGGATACAAACGTCTGAGAGATAGGGCTGGAATGACTTTATCTTCAAAAGGAATAGTTCAACCAAAATGAAAATTACAAATAAAGGGCTGGATTTTTAATAAACGTGCAAATTAGAGTGAGACTGCAATCGCATGAACGTGGAAATGAGAGAAAGTTGAGCGGATGATCTCTACCAACAAATCATCAACATTGCACAAATGAAAGAACACTGGGGAAAAAAAGCCAAATTTGTTTTAAAGTAGGTTAGCATGCAGTCATTACATGCACTCAATTCTAAACAAGAGATATGTTCTTTCTAAATCCCTCCTTTCTGAATGCCTGTTCTGCTCTGATTGGTCAGATCACCTAGTAGCATGTCATGATTGGTCTACAGCAGGTGATTTCAAACATTTAGGACACGCCCCTCCAAGTTTATCCAGTTTCACTTGCAACACCCCCAGGCACAAGCCCAGCCCCCTCCCCTCTGAGCCAAAATTATAATGCATGTGCAAACATCATTCACATATTACTTGTTGTGTTTAAAGTGCGTAGAATTATTTACATTGAAATATAATTATACAGCTTACCTGATTCAGTGAGATGGCTGAGCCTCTTTCTGTGAGGACAACATGCTAATCTGTGGTCGGATTCCTGACACGACTAACCGAAATCTTCCACTGTCAATAAGCATGAGTCATAGATAGCCTACTTGCTTGTGACGTGCATACAGAAAATGCTCCTTCGCAAAGCCAAGTTTGCAGAGCCCTGATGGTGTGGTTGAATCTAACACTGAGTATGTTTACATGGGCAACTATACTTTAATCCAATTTTAATACGATTAAGACAATACTCTGATTAGAGTCCCCCATGTAAACAGCGATTTTTGATTACCTTAATCTGACTAAAGTCATAATTAAAACAGAAACGGAATTAAGACATGTGGAGTATGCATATATTAGTGGCATTATTGAAGTAAACACCGCAATCAAATTATTACCATCATGTAGGACTTTTTGCCACATTTTGTGACAAGATCCACACACACGGCAGTCATTCAAGGACCGCGCACACACACATCGGATATGCGGAAGTTTTTTTTCTTTACATTCGGCATGCGGTATCAAATTCCATTAAAACAACACTCTTCCACCAGTCCTTACTTCATATTCACTTCTAATACCCCAGTTTGTCAAAGGGGCATGAATAAAATATTCATGAGTGAAAGTGAAACTGCCAAACTGTAGTTAAAACTCGCTCTGCAGACACACGCTCGTGTCTAGATCCACAAGTATCGCTTTAACAGCCAAGAGTAGAGGAAACATCATGCCAGCAGGTCACAGTGTGTGTGTGTGAGAGAGAGAGAGAGAGAGAGAGAGAGAGAGAGAGAGAGAGAGAGAGAGAGAGAGAGAGAGAGAGAGAAAGAGAGAGAGAGAAAGAGAGAGAGAGAAGAGAGAGAGAGAGAGAGGGAAATGGAGTTTACCTTCTTTTTCTCCATAGCAGTGATTAGGCTTCTGCTGTAACTTCACTGTCAGTGAAAGACTGTCCAGCAAACACATGCAGTGAATTGTGCAGAGTTTCCGAGACACAGCACATATTAGATAAATGATGTCAGTACGTGATAACCAGTTAGGATCTATCACTGAACTGTTACGTTGTCTGCGTCTGCATGGCGGTGCACAGAAGAAACAACAAATTTTGACACCCCTACTGATCAGACTAAGTCCTTCAGGTTTGTTTGAAACCTACAGGTAAATGTGTTGAAGCAGAGTTGGATCTAAACTGTGCAGGGCTGCGGCCCACCTGGATCTGAGTTTGACACCTCTGGTCTACAGCATGTCAGAAACATATAGCTCCAGAGGCTTCCTCAATATACAGAATTTGTTCATACTGGATGAAAGCAACGATGGTGTTGATTGAATTTGAGTCTATGATTGATGAAAGAAATATAATCAACCTGAAACTCCACTGCAAGCACAATTTGCACAGGACATTTCTCAATGTCGACTGAGGTTATATTTATGAGGTAATAGCTGTGTAATTCCTGCACATCAGCATTAACGTGTGTCAATTAAGAGTAGGAAAGTGGCGAGGGCATGTGATGCTTGATGGAGGGTGTGTCTAAAATTGGTGGCTGATGCGATCATCATAGCAGCATCAGCCGATGAAATTAGTTCGCAATCGGCTACTGTTTGAGCTGGAGTATTTGCATAAAGCAATATGATTGGCTGACAGATTCATTGGCACTTGAAAAGTTGAAAATTCCCCACCTTTTACAGCGAGCAATGCCACTGAAGCGTGAATGGGAAATGTTGGCGCTGATGCCTCGTGTGAATGGGGCGTAAAACCTCCTTTCCACTGCACACGACAAGCGACAGACTGGAAGTCATTTCTAATAGAGAGTAGTCCGGGAGCTGCGTGGAGTTCCGATCATCTCCGTATGCAGAAAATTCAGATCCGAATTGAGCTGCGGATCCGTTGAAATATTTGAACTCCTGCGACTAGACCGTATGCGACCGGTTGACCGGATGTGATGTATTTCAGTGTTGCCCAAGCAGGTCCGTGTACGCGAGATGAGAAATAGGAGTTTTTCCGTTATTTTTGGAATAAGAAAAAGGTCTATATTAAAAAAAAAAAAAAAAATTTCTATTCATAAATGGGTAATAAAAATGATTTGTCTTTACATTCCCTCCAAAATTTTTAGCAGTCTGAGTTTCTAGTATTCATTCATTCATCCATTTATTCGGTTACCGCACGGAGAATAAATGCTCTTTTTGCACTTTATTTCAGACACCATGAGAATTTACCTTCTCTCTCATGGTGCACGACATCGCTGAAAATTCTGTGGGACTGCCACAAGGGTGCCCAAATGTTGTGTGCAGTGGAAAGGCAGCTTAAGAGACTCTTTTCACAGATTTAGTGATTATAACATAAATTAATGTACACACAATGTTACAGAATAATTGTTGTTACAGAATAACAGTTGTGTTGTGTAATTTGATCTTTAAGGCACAGTTTGATACACAGTGCATAAAAGATAATATCTAAAAAAGCATTAAAGTTTCACTTTAAATCTGGCTCCTAATGCATCCATTAAACTAAAAGATCTCAAAGAGGCTACTAGATGCTGCTGCACTTTCACAGCTTCCCAAAAAACAGCTTCCCAAACTCACCGTTAACCACCAGGATAATGTTCCGGAAGTCGATTTCTCCCCTGGCTTCGACTCTTGCCTCGCAGCGATAAACTCCTTCATCTGCTTTAGTCACTTTCTGGACTTGCAGATTGTTGTTTTGTAGGAGCTCAAACTCTGGAGAACAAAATATTTGATGGCGTTAATGACGAGCTAATTTTGCATTCAGTGGGGCTATATTTATAACTGGCTGAAATCACATTTACATGAAGCACATGCATTTTTTAATCAACACGCTTGTCAGCGCTTGTCAACACTGAGTTGGAAAAAGAGAATAAAATTTTGAAAGTCTTACACTGAAATGAGGCCATAAATTATTCACAATGTGACAATGATTTTATCATGGATTCCCTTTTTTTTGGTATTTTTGCTGGTCATTATCTATCTCTGAAGTCCTCTACAGAGGAGCTTGAAGTCTACATTAATTTTCTACCATTCAAGTATTAATTGGCAATGATATCTCACTTATTTAGCAATGCCGCAAATGTCTTTTTTTAGCCAGAGAAAATAGGTCAATATGGCAGATTACTTACTCTCAGTGTCTTCAATGATTTCAATGTTGTTATAAAACCAAGAGACCACAGGCACAGGGGAACTGGTGACATCACAGACCACTTCAGCCACCTCACCCTGCCGAAACTCCTGAGGAGACCTCACATCTCTGAACGTCAGCTTCTCTGTGGGGCAGAGAGAAGAAATGGTAAAAATGACTACACTGTTGGAGAATAAAATGTATTTATTTATTTATTTGACATGGACATAATAATTACACTGGACAACCAAATGCACTTGTTTAAGTGTTTTAGCAGACTTGCTAATTCTCAACACCTGCCCACAGGAGGCTTGACAAAATGAAAATAAAATGCATACATATACACAACATTATAATTATTTACATAAAATTGCTGTGAGGCAAAAGCAAAGGCAGCATGATTAAACAAACTAATAGTGGACTATTTGTGCAAACACTGCTGTTTTGTTTTTAACCACTTTTAAGTACACTACTAAAAACATTTAAACTACTTTCTAATTTTAGGCTAACAGGTAAATAACTCCACAGTTTGGGTCTCTTAAACCAGATTGACCAAAAGGGGTCTTACACTTCCCCATTAGCAATTGCTTGTGTGGTTTTGTGAGAGGTTTGATGCCTACTGACTAGATCAGAAAACAGCATTGGAACATGATTATTTAAACATTCATTCATTGGTTTTTTCAGCTTAGTCCCTTTATTAATTAGGGGTTGCCACAGCGGAATGAACCGGCAACTTGAACTAGCGACCTTGCTAACCACTGGGCCAACATGCCACCTTTTTAAATATTATTCAACTATTATTATTGTATGTATTGTCTTTTTTTGTATTAGATTTCAAAAGATTGGGGTCAAGAAGATCTTTTTCCCATTTTAAATATTCTATTTATCACAAAATCATAGTTTACACAAAATATTAATAGCATAACCATTTTCATTAAAGACGACAATAATAATAATACAAAAATGATCAGCATATCAGAATAATTTCTGAAGGATCATGGGTCTCTAAAGAATAGAGTAATGATACCAAAAATTTAGCTTTGAATCGAATTGACCTCATATCTGGACATTTTTTATATTTTAGAACCGTTTCAATCTGGTTTTAGAGCAAAACACAGCACTGAGTCTGCACTACTGAAAGTCACAAATGACATTTTACTCTCCATGGATTCTGGGTCATCTGCGATTTTAATACTTTTAGACCTAAGTGCTGCTTTTGATACTGTAGATCACACCGGCCTATGTCAGTGAACTTATTAGGCTTGTAGACCGTTAAGATCCCATGACCAGATTCTTTTTATTTTTCTGTCCCTTGATCTTGCTGCAAATCAAAAGGTGATCGAGCTTTCCATGTTGCGGCCCCAAGACTCTGGAACAGTCTCCCTCTGAACATCAGTATTTCTCCTTCATCGGATGCTTTTAAATCTAATTTAAAGACTTACTTTTCCTCACTGGCCTTTGAGTGACGCATACATGTCATTTCTTATTTGTATTTTAGTATTACTTATATACATATAAACTTCCTTATTTTTAATACGTTTTTATTTTTTATTTTATTTTATTGTAAAGCACGTTAGATCAACTATGGTTGTGTAAAATTGTGCTTTATAAATAAAGTTTGCCTTGCCTTCTATTTTTGGATTATATTATATGTGTAATTGTATTTAATGTGATTTTTTTTTTAAATTCTACTTGTTGTAGTAATATTATATGTTAGGCACCAAGGGTCTAACACAATTTCAATTCTCTGTATGTTCTTTACATGTGGTTGAATGAACGATAAAGCTGACTTAGACTTTAAAATACATTGGAAATGTTATTTTAAATTAAATCTATAATAATAATAACAATAATAATAATCTAGCTATAATTGTAACGTAAGTAATGCAATATTTCTAAGTATTTTATATATATATACATATACAAATATTTATATATATATACAACTCACTAACACCATCTGACATCCCCATCTGAGTGTCCTGGTATGTTGTTATCAAATGCAAACCTTAAAATGTCCCCCAAAAAAGTTATTGTTAAATAATTAAAAAATGACTTCTTGTATATGATAATGAACAATTATATGTACATTGCATTATGTTTTTATCAACTTAGAGGTTGTAAAGTTTGAGTTTTTTTTTATCAAAATTCATCCAAACTCCAAACATTTTAAACAAAGATGACAAATGTTGATTTGTGTAAAAAAAAAAAAGCAATATGTTGGTTTATCACCGAACAGCAGTTAGATATATAAGTGACTTTAAATCTACATTGTGATATTTCCTTTTTTATTTAAACTGTATATCTCTTTGATAGGAATAATTTAAAAGAATTCAAACAAACCTAACCTACAGTGTATGGTTAAGCTGCTAATTAGAATTGATCTGTATGACTTGTGGAAGCTGTACAGATTTAATTTGTAACATTTGAGCAGCAGGAAGATGAAAGAAACATCACGACGGCTTTAGATTTCTAGATCAGCCCCTCAGTGAGGAAAACCAAAAGAAAAATCAACGGAAAACAAGGTAGGTGTCAACATCTATATCTGCTTGTCATAAATCAGGTGTGCTTCACCGTCTTCTCTGATTATTCACTATTTGCAGCTACTTTCTGCCTCACCAAAACCACATTGTATTTGTGTGGGAAGCCGGTGTAAACAGCTGCTACACCGCAGTATAAGAAAATGCGTCTTCAGAGAGCTGAAAGAAGCAGCACATCCTCATCAGCACAGCAGCTCTGCGTATTGATCTGTGAGTCATGTCTGTTTACACATGGCTCCCACTGCTCTAAATACAACTTCTAATGGAACATAGGCAAATGCCAAGCCTGCTACAAAGTCAGAGACGCGAGCTTGTGAAACAGCTCCTGGAAGTTTTGCAAAATCCACTAATTATACACACTGAGGATTAAAATATCATTCCCATACATTAAAAAAAGAAAGAAAATCGGGTGAACATTTCATACTTTTTTTTTTACCCCAGTGCATCAAGACTTTGAAGCCGCTTGCTTTAAAGAGAGACATTTCCACACCTTTCCCTTTCTTCTTCACTTTGTCAGTGTCTGGCATGCCTCTTTTTCACTTTTTGTTCTTTATTTCGTTTCATCTGCTATATATCATTTTAATTGCAAGATCTTAATAATGCAGGGCTGGTTTTAAATATAAAATATCTTTCTGTGATAATGTTTTCATCCTCATGATTCCTTTTTTATTTAAATTTTTACAATTTCTTTAGAACATATACAGTAAGAACAGATTTTGAACTACTGTATGTAAGCAAGTTGCTCCTTTTTGTGCTTTTTCAATGAATGAGAATCAACTTAATGCATCAAAAGGAATGACAAAGCATCATAAGAATATGAAACGATTCCTCATCCCGACCCTGATTTGTGCATGATATTCAGAGTCTTTTGAAGTCATATCACATCTCTGTGTGATGAAAAGACTGGAACAGAAGTCGTTGTTCAATAAAATCACAGCTCGCTGAAATGCATTCTCTGAATTTGTGACTGAATCAATTTTTGGAGTTTTTAAGATTCCTTCAAAACCGGCAATCTAAATTGTATCTATGCAATGCGCAAGTTACATTTATCAATAAAGCAGAATTAAAACCAAAGAGCATATTCATCCTTATGCAGCCTTAATGAATTTCAAAAGTCATACTATTGTTATCTCTATAACCCTTCCAGTGTTGGGTAAGTTACTTTAAAAAAGTAATCAATTGCAAATTACTGACTACTACTCAAAAATTGTAATCTGATTACATTACTAATTACATCATGTAAAAAGTAATCAGATTACTAATTACTTTAAAATTATTTTTAAAACATTTAAAATATACCAATAAAAAACAAAATAAACTGCAGTTCTTTTAGTAATTTAATATTCACTGAAAAACATTACAACGAGTTTATCACAGCAGCTTGACATATTCAAAAGACTTAAAGTGTTTGCCCAAAACTTAAAATTCTCTCATTATTCACTTGTTCTAAACCGGTTTGTCTTTTTTTTTTTTTAACACAATGGAAGACAACTGGATACCTGTAACCACTGAAATCCATAATATGAAATTTCAGCTTGCGTTCTCCAGCAATTTAGAAGCGCATGCTTATTAACTGACATTGCAGCGGAAATTACATTGACTTTAGTAACTGTAATCTGTAACTGTAATGTTACTGTGGAACGCGACACCCAACTCTGAACACTACAAAAAAAAAGGCTTTTCCTTAAACTTCAATTGGAAAGCAAGTTTATTTTTCCCAACCACAGGCAAGCTTTTACAAAGTTCATTTTCTTTTTATCACAGTATATGTACTGTCTAGTACAGGCATGTCCAAGCTCGGTCCTGGAGGGCCGGTGTCCTGCAAAGTTTAGTTCCAACCCCAATCAGACACACCTGGGCTAGCTAATCAAGCACTTACTAGGCTTTCTAGAAACATCCGTGCAGGTGTGTTGAGGCAAGTTGGAGCTAAAATCTGCAGGACACCGGCCCTCCAGGACCGAGTTTGGACACCCCTGGTCTAGTAGATGCACTGAGTATTTAAATATTTATCTTGTAATAAAAATATAGTTTTGCAATATAAACTGACAGAAATCCAGTTACAGGAATCTTTATGCAAAAGGGTTAGTTCACCCAAAAATGAAAATTGAGCAATGGTCCTGAGATGTTCCACTTAAACAATACGAAGCTTCAGGAACATTTTTGTGTGCCTAAAAAGAAGTAAAAATACTGTGTTTGCCAACATATCCCTTCCATGTCAGGTCAGGGTGGACATTTACTACAGGAATTTACTATTGACATTATAGTCATTATAGAACATAAAAACCTACTGCCAGCTAGTGCTTCGGAAGTGTTATTGCAAAGCAACACAAACAGCATGCAGAATTATAAATGCACGACTACACACAAGGCAGGCGCCGTGGGTCACACCGATCACTTTATGCAGAAGTACAAATCACCCTTTATCCGATGCAGAACATTTACATGAAAATATTCTTGCATGGTTACAGTTGAACCCCTAAAGCCACATAGAATCTTTTGGTTCCCCATCTGATCTTCTGGACCATTGCTGTACTGTACTGTATATGGAGTATGAGAGAGCTCCAGTATTTCATCTAATATATCTTCATTTGTGTTTCAAAGATGAATGAAAGTCTTGAGGTCTTGAAAACAAGCAATTAAGTACATTATTTTCACTTTTGGGTGAACTAACCCTCATTCTCCTTCTTGCATATGATATTAAATAGTAGGACTTCAAAAGAGTTGGTATATATTGCACAAGTTAAACGAACTAGTCTTTCAACATTTTTTCAAACAGCTTTTCGTTGACTTGAAAAGCTTTGTATCCCAATTGATTAGAAGTGCACAGTGTCATGATTTGTGAGCTGCAGAACCAGTCCTTTTAACGATAAATCAACAAAGAAGCACACAAGAGATCACTGGAATAGCGCAGCACAAAACACACTGTAGTGAACTGCCAAAGAAGTGAACAAACAGACTAACAAAACAGAACAAAACCAACAAGCAACACATGGAATCTGCAATCTGATAAAACTTCTCTTTTTTATTCCACAGAAGAAAGTTCTGAACTATTCCTTTAATGCAACAATGTAAGACGCATTCAATTTAGCTGTGACCACAACACAGTTATTCTCCCTTTCTTAGTGAAATGCTTTTTCTCTCCCTGTTGCTTTTCCCCCTCATTGAAGCTGCTTTGCTCCGTGTCGTCTGCCGGCAGCTGTCTCGTTGTTGGGGAATTACATTTAGCTTTACATCAACAGATTTGTCAAACATCTTCAGATGGAACACGTCCATTTTCCCCCGCATTGTGAGGCTCTCTCTTTGAAAGCTTTTGGATGTCCTCTATTCAGAGAGAAAATCAAAACAGCTATTTCAATGGCAGCATTTCCAACGGTGGAGGGTTTTTTTTTGTGCTAACACACATAATGTCCTTTGCAATGTAATGGATTCCTAAATAGTTGTGCCAAGATGTTGTTCCATTGTAATTTGCATCAATATACAGTACTCTCGAATTGCTTTTATAGCAGGGACATGTAAGAGCATGCATCCTTGTAATATGCTGAATAAATTTTAATGTAAATGTATGATAATTCGAGCCTAAAGTTTGCATCGAGTCTAATCTCCAAAGAGGATGGATGAGGACAGATGGAGGGGAACATCTTTCTTTGTATCGATTTCAACTATGAGTGAAACTGAAATGATTTCTGTCATTTCAGACAAAACAAACTTCTGAGGAAACACTTGAGTGTACCTTAGATGACAGCTCATATCAAGACATTTCAACACCTTCAGAGATCATACAGATATGGGGGGAAGAAAAGAAGAGACAGCTTAAAAATGTTCAGTGTTCTGGATGTCATGAGAAGGAATGTGGTCAAGAGCCATGAGAGTGGAGCACCATACTGGTCTTGAGTCTCACAAAGGAGCGTGGAAGGATAAAAAGTGGAGTGATGATAGAGGAAGAGAAGACGGCCAGGTCTAAAAGACTTTATGTATGTTTTTGGTTTTCGGTTTAGGCTGTAGCTGTCCATGAGGGGCTACCCCCACTCATTTGTTTTGTGTTTATTTAAATCTGAAAAAAAAGTCCCAGACCAGGTCCTTTCTCATCTTCCTTTGTCGTCACTCCTCCTAATATGCTTCCGGAGCTCCTCTCCAAAGTCTACTAAAGGCAAGTCTGAAATGATATGAAGTTCCTAACGTAAGTTTGGGAGGAGCCTGATCAGTCAGGTGGGTCAGTCAATCATCACATGTGTATAAAAGTAGCGGTCTTTGCAGTTTCAGTCGACTTTTGTTCTGACATCCCTCCACCTCCCTATTTCCTCCTCTTCTTTTTCTCAAAACGTCTTTAAAAAAAAAAAAAAAGGGGAAGGGGGGGTCATACTTGGAGCTCGAGTCAAACCATCTCCAAGAACAGGGGGTCTGAGCTCTTTTCAGAGGTTGATAGCTCGGGCCCCCTGCTTCAGGACAGCAATGCCAAAATCGTTTACCATATGTTGATGCAATTGATTGAACACATTAATTGCCTAAAAGGCATAACAGCTAATGCTGCCTCTGCTTTGGTATGCAGGGAAGCAACCAAAAGCCACTATGTAATTACCTAAGACAGGCTTCACCTGACCAAGTAAATGTTATGGGCTTTCCAATGGTAAGCACAGACATTTTTATCTCCCCATAGTAAAAAAATCTGACCTCACATGGGACTCGAGACCAGTGTGGCACACAGGTGACACTCATTTGCATTCAAGCCACTGGCCTAGCTCCATTCCCATGGCTCTCAACTCAAACATGCTTCTGCACCTATTAACAAACCCCCTACGCCCCATCACCCCATTGGACTGATTTATTAATAGGATTAGTTGGATGGATTATAGATTTATTAATTAGGTATGGTTTAAAAAAATTTTTTTTTACATTTGCTTTGTCTTATTCTTTGATTGCATTTCTTTCAAATATCTAATACATTTTTTTAACTTATTTTCCCTAGTAAAATGGTCAGAATAACAATTATTCTCTTTTGTTAGGATAAAAAATCTAGGTAAAATCTGGAAATAATGCTTTCTTAATTCAACTGAAGTTAAAACATTGCTATTATGTTGTCAAAAAATGAATACAGGCATGTCTGAAACCCTAGAAATTTCTTAGATGTTTTATGTCTCCTGTCATTATAAGTTTGCAGAATAAAACTGAAATTGCATTTCACTCAAACACATTACTATAAATCATAAATCCAGAGGAACTACGAATTTCCAGGTGCCGTAGGTTATCTGAAACGCAAATCAAACTGTCATAACTGTATTTGCCCACATAAAAAACTGTTCTCTGCTGATTTATAAACCAGAGCGAAAGAGACAATTATCTCTGCATCTCCCAGCACAGATGTGAGTGTGTGGGCTCTGACAGTGATAGCACTTTGAGAGGGACAGCATCCACACTGCTCAGAGACCACCAGCGTGCCAGGAAGCCTTGAATCCCCTGGGTGGATTTTGTGTCTCGAGTGCCATGAACAGGAGGGAGAAAAGCTGCTTGCCTTTCATGCTGAAGAGCCCCAGAGTGCCAAATCTCAGGTGATTTGCAATCCATAATTTGAAAGTGCCATAACTGGTTGTGTCACCAAACACAAGCAATATGGATCTAAACACTGCTAGGGTCATGTGAAAACATATATTGTAATCTGGTGCTCACAGAGGCAATGCTGAGTTCTGTCAAACGCTATTTGCTGACCTAATTTTTGCCCTGACTCTCTTTGAGGTTAGTAAGGATTTTTGCTAACACTTTACAATGTATGGATCATGAAGAACTTAACCATTCATTATATAATTTAATGTAATGTATTTATATAGCACATTTATTGTGTATGGACATACACCCGAAATACTTCACAATCATGAGGGGAAGGTCTCGCCACGCCACCATCAGTGAGCAGCATCCACTTGGATGATGCAACGGCAGCCACAGGACAACGGTGCCAGTGCGCTCAACACACACCAGTTGTAGGTGGAGTGGAATGACAGTGATACAGCCAATTTGGTGGTTGAAGATGACTGAGAGGCCATGATGGGTAAGGGCAGATTGAGGCCAAGACACAGGGGTTACACCTCTGCTCTTTACGAGAAGTAACAGACCGCAGGTTGAGCGTCGCCGGTGGCCTCACTGACACCACTTCCAACAGAAACCTAGTTTTCCCATGTGGTCTCCCATCCAGGTACTGACCAGGTTCAGCACTGTTTAGCTTCAGTGAGTAACCGGTCTCGGGCTGCAGGGTGATATGGCTCTGGTGATTAATGTTTAATACATTAGTAACTGATAATGAGTCTATCTGACTAACAGATCGAGTAATATTCTGTATGAACTATTTTCAGAATTAGGATAGTATTACCTAACACTGCAAATTAATGTGCTAACAGCCACAGTGGGTGAAAGCCATGTTTTAACTTCCGGGCTCCTTTAATCAATCATTTGCTGATGATTTGCAAATATATCATGTTATGAACTTACTTGTTTTTAAAAATACAGCATTTATTTTTATGATAGAACAATTTAGCAGAATGTAAGTGTCTCTGAAAACTCTCTGAAAGTATTTGTTTATTTATTTACATGTATTGATTGCAAATAGGGGTGACGCAGTGGCACAGTAGGTAGTGCTGTCGCCTCACAGCAAGACGATCGCTGGTTCGAGCCGCGGCTGGGTCAGTTGGCGCTTCTGTGTGGAGTTTGCATGTTCTCCCTGCATTTGCATGGGTTTCCTCCGGGTGCTTCGGTTTCCCCCACATTCCAAAGACATGCGGTACAGGTGAATTGGGTAAGCTAAATTGTCCGTAGTGTATGTATGTGAGCGAATGAGTGTGTATGGGTTTCCCAGTTTCCAGAAGGGCATCCGCTGTGTAAAACAAATGCTGGATAAGTTGGTGGTTAATTCCGCTGTGGCGACCCCAGATTAATAAAGGGACTAAGCCAAAAAGAAAATGAATTAATGATTGCATATATGCTACCATTTATATATTTATATACTACAACCAGTTTAAGGCCAGTATTTTTTTAAACAATTAAATTATGTAAAAAAACAATAATTTGATAAATTAAGATGATGCAACATAATTTTTGGTTGTGATTTTATTGCACTGCATTTAGATTACTCATTACATCCTAGTTATTTATTATTTTGGTAACACTTTAGTTTAAGTAACAATTCACACTATTAAGCTACTACTGTCTTATTACCTGTCTATTTTTATGATATTAACTGTTTATTAGCACTAATAAAGTATGATCCCAAATCCTACCCAATACCAAAACCCAAATTCTACCTTGCTAACTTTTAATAAGCAGCTAATTAGTAGTTAACTGAGCTAAACATCTTAGTTAATGGTCTGTTAATGCTTTGTTAATAGCATGAATTGTACATTAAAATTAAGTTTTTATCCCCCCCCCCCCCCCCCCCCCCAAAAAAGGTTTAAATCTTTTTTTAACACTTTACACTCAAATCAATGAATTTATTAAAGGACATTTTGTGACAATACTGTACATAGTGGGGACATATTTTCCTCTGAAATTAATGATCCCATTTATTCACATCTACAATAGTAGATTTAAAGAGACTTGTAAAAAAAGTAACATGTATAATAACAGATTTGTTTGTGTGTTTTGGATACTCACGATAGATCTCGAGCACCACAGTGGCCTCCTGTGTCTCTCCCTGTGCATCGGTGGCCTGGCACCGGTAAATGCCAGCGTCTTCTATTTTGGCATTGTAGAGGGTGAGCCTGGAACGAATACCTTCATTGTGCAAGGCCACCCGTGGAGACGCGACCATCCGCTCCCCCTGCGGGTTAAACCACTCCAATTTCACAGGCTCCCCGATCACTACAAACACAAACACATTGCCATAGTGAGACATACAGAATTTAGTTTAGATGACTTTAATAAGACCAGGCTCAATGTTTAGTTCACTAAATCATGAGCAAAGTAAGACTTTGAAGGTTACATTTACAGGGCAAATCAATACGAGATCACTATCCAATAAATGCACAGATGTGAGTGGAAGATTTTACTAGTGACCTACTGACAATGTGCAAATTTACACAGACTGTTATTTCATAATGTCCAAATGCAGTGAACAAACCAGTTTAAATTCAATTCAATTCACCTTTATTTGTACAGAGCTTTTACACTGTAGATTGTGTCAAAGCAGCTTCACACAGAAGATCATAGTAAATAGAAACAGTGTAGTTCAGTTTTTAGTGTTTAAGTTCAGTTCAATTCAGCTTAGTTTAGTTCACTGTGGTTTAACCCTCCTGTCGTGTTCACCCCTCGCCCCTTACTTTAGTGTTCCTGGTCAAAATTGACCAGTCTCTTTTCACTTCTATTAAATTGCTCTAAAAACATTCTCTAGCTGTGAACAATGTCTCAAACTAGTGTTTAACATAAATGTATAGAATTAGACATAAAATAATTGCAGTGAAAATACAAATAGGCACTGAAAATGTATTACAGAATAAACATGTAATGTCATAAAGGTAATTACGTGGGAGGATTGGCACATGAGCACAGAAAAGAGATGTATACCCACGAAAGACATTGTTCAATCTGAAATGTGTGTGTGTGTGTGTGTGTGTGTGTGTGTGTGAGCGAGTGAGTGAGTGAGTGAGTTTTGGCAGTGTGTATGGGGATGTTTGATGGTTGAATATTGTCTGGATCCCCGTTCATTTCCTATGTCGGTCACTTTTGTCCGGGAACACCACAGGTGTAACAAGGTTGATTAAAACACTCAAAATTCAGTGAAAGAGATGATCATCAGTTTTTCATGTTTAAGTGCATAGTGTGGAGGATATCATAATGCTTTGCAGCAATTAGATGTAAAACACAATATTTATGAGTGTTTTAAGTTGTTAATCGGTCAGATTTGACCCGAACACGACAGGAAGGTTAATAGTCACTACTGAGAGTCCAAATACTGAAGAGCAAATCCATCGATGAGCAGCTCTACAGATCCTGGAGCATGCAAGCCAGTGGCGACAGCGAGGAAAAAACTTTACCAAATGAGCATTGTCAAATGAGCAAAGTGATGATGAAAAGGTGCATATAATGTTCAACACAAGTGCAAAATCTGCTAAGAAATGCATTAAAAATGGTGCGAAATGCAAATAAACTGTCTGCTAAAAACTTTAAGTGAAATAGTCTCATCTCTCAACTTTTGCATATTAAAGAGAAACACTCACTAATGTAAATGCATTATGGTCAGTCACATACAGTAAAACACTGTGTCCATGGCTATTTGTCACTAATGTTTGACTATGTGAATTTAGTGATTTAACAGAGATTACACTGACACAAACTGTTAGTAAACTTGTCCCTACATTGTAGTAATAAATACAGTCACATTTTAAAAATCACAGTGCACAGTGCAGTTTTTCTCAGAGCTACATTCAGGGGCATGCACTTATTTCTTAAATCACAGTCATTTTCTATTGTATGCACAATGGCAGCTTGAAAGAAGCAATATAAGCCCCCAGAGCGTACTTTTTGCCATTTATTCAGAATATACAGATTCCCTGCACAGTATACAGACAACTTTCCAGAAAATATGTGAAAATATTCTTTCCAATATCCTGATCCAATAGTCTGATTCCTCTACTGTGTGCTGTTTGGCTGCTTGATCCGTTTCCTGTATTCTGATATCTTTCCAGTAAAAGTAGATGTAATCGCTGCTTTGATATTTAATCATTATTCTGATAAAAAAGTTTCTTTATTGACATCATGTACTGTAGACAGAATAATATCCACAGAATATTTCCATTCCACAGAAGGCTCTTTGTTGTGTAACAGCGTGCTTCAGAGTTTATAATGTATCTTTACACTAAGGAATGTTTGTCCTTTTAAGAACTGTTTAATTAACGGTTCTTTGAGCAATAAAAAAATGCTCTTCAATGACATTAGAGGTTTTCACAGCAGACAGTCATAGAAGCTATAGTAGCAGAACTAATTCTAAGTCCGCAGCTAGCTCTCAGCAACTCTCGCATGGTCGCCGACTGAAGCTAAGCAGGGCTGTGCCTAGTCAGTAACTGGATGGGAGACCATCTGGGAAAGCTAGGTTGCTGCCGGAAGTGGTGTTAGTGAGGCCAGCAGGGGGCGCTCAACCTGTGTGGGTCCTAACACTCCAGTATAGTTAAGGGTACTATCTTTCAGATGAGACATTAAAAATCCCAGGACGTCTTTCAAAAAAAGAGTAGGAGTGTAACCCCAGCATCTTTTCCCACTGCCATCATGGCCTCCTAAACATCCCATATCATAATTGGCTTCATTACTCTCCTCTCCACCAATCAGCGGGTGTGTGGTGTGCAGTCTGGTGCAATATGACTGCCGTTGTGTCATCCAGGTGAATGCTGCACACTGGTGGTGGATGAGGAGATTCCTCCTAATGTGAAAAGTGCTTTGAGTGTCTAGAAAAGCGCTATTTAAATGTAAGGAATTAATTAATGAATTAATTAATTTATTTCAACAGGGTCCATTTCTTGGTTGCATTTGCACCATTAGGAACTGGCCAACATCGACAATGTGATCAATTATATTTGTATCGCCATTATTTCCCAAGAATGGAAAGGCTGATGATGGCTTTTTATTTGCATGTTGTTGTTTTTTATGTAACTAGTAAATACTATTTTTATATTCTGTAGGTTATGGACAGGGTCACAGAGAATCATTTTTTGCTGTTTCTGTGCATAATGATTTTGATAGTATCGTAATAAAAACTTAATATATAAAATAAAAAATAATGACTTTTTAACTTTTATTCAGTGTGCAAATCAAATTAGATCCACTTATTTGGTAAACAAAGCAAGACTCTCACATAAAATCTCTACTAAAAGACAGAAAATATTACATTACAAACTACATTACAAATAAATTGTATTAATTTTTTAAAATATTAGTCAATAAAATTACTGAAATTAATTTAAAACCTGAAGAAATATAAATTTACACAAGTTAATAAATAGACTCAATGATGGGTTAAAAATCAGCAGAAACCTGCGGATTTCTGTGCGCACAGATTCTGTGTTAGTCCCTTTATTAATCTGGGGTTGCCACAGCGGAATGAACCGCCAACTTATTCAGCAAATGTTTTACCAGTAGATGCCCTTCCAGCTGCAACCCATGACTGGGAAACACCCATACACTCTCATTCACACATATACACTACGGCCAATTTAGCCTACCCAATTCACCTGTACCGCATGTCTTTGGACTGTGGGGGAAACCAGAGCACTCGGAGGAAACCCACACGAACACGGAAAAACATGCAAACTCCACATAGAAATGCCAATTGACCCAGCTGAGGCTCGAACCAGTGACCTTCTTGTTGTGAGGCGACAGCGCTACCCACTGCACCACCGTGCCACATGTGGGCCTAGTTATGGATAAAATATAGCAATTCTAATAGTTTAATCAAGTTTGTTTTATTTTTTTAAATCATCAAGCGACCCCCACGTTGTCCATTGTTCTCTAAAACCAATTTTTGAAATTTCACATTTTCATGAATGTCCAAAAAATCATGCCAAAAGTTTCCAAATTCAGTTGAAATTGGTATCATGCAAATAGTATTTTACTGACAAATTAATGTACTATTTAATATGCTATTTTGAGTCAACATTCCTTAGTCAGATGATTTGAAACATTCCATGTTTGAGTCATTCTGCCTCATGCACACTTGTTTATAACATGTCCCTGCTTTGCTTGAAAATATTGCATAGTCTTTTCACACAGGATGTTCCCATCCAGAGGGAAACAAATGGACACGTTCCACTGCCATTCCATTTGGTGCCGCTACTGGTGCAGAACTTTGCCTTTAAGCATATCTCTTAAGCCTCTGGTAGTGGCAAACACTCTCTCTTTGTCTCTCAACACACAGACATGCACACACAATGCGATAAACAAAAGCCGTCATGTGCTTTGCCCTGCAGAGAACGGCTGGCCGGACCCACATTTGGTACCAAGGTGCTTGGCGCAGTAAATCCTGCTTTTCTGGAAGGTCATAAAAAGCATCAGCATGGTGCAGCACTTCTCCGCTCAAAGCATCAATCAGCTGCACAACGGGGGCCTTTCGGCTGCGCTATGGGGGAGCGTGAGACTGCGGCTCCAGGCAGACGGGCAGACCTGAGGACGCAAGCGGGCCCGTGATGCAGCTCTGCCAGGGGAGAGATGCTGAGAGCGGGTAGGGGGTTATCAGTGAAGGAGCAGAGGCTGATCTGAGAGACACAATGGGTTCAAGGAGAGGACAAGGAGGCGTAATCTCAATCAGCTCTGTGGATGTTGGACCACAGAGGAGTTAGGATGGGATATTAGGGGTTTGAGGGATCAGGACATCGCTGGTCATTAAAACAATTATCCTTTTTTATTTTTAGTTTCAGTTGTCTTCACATGTTAATTAAGACTTATGGTAAGGCGTAGTGGTTAAAAAAATGGGATGGCAGCCAAAAGGTTTGAGCTTTTGGATCAGTGAGCTATCAACACTGTGCCCTTGAATAAGACTCTTAACTCACTTTCACCACTATTGAGAATACTGTCAGTCACGTTAAGGGATGTGTGAAGTTGGAAAAAAGTTGACTCAAATTTTTTGTTATATAAAAACCCCCAGGAAATTTCTGACTGAAAGACTAAATCTTTCTAGATCAAGTTCAACTACATGAAAATAAACGTTGAAGAATTCAAATGATGATTAAACTTTGTTTGATGTTTTATATTTTGTGATATGAAAAAAAGGTACAGGAAACTTCATTAAACTTGATATTTTGAAAGACTGAATGTTTCTAGAACCATTAGGACGATCAAGTCAAACTGTTTGTATAATAAAAATAATTATATTTTATTGAATGACTTAAATGATGATTAAAAATGCAGATGTTTGCTTGTCATTCTCTGTCTGAACCGAGTCTGTGAACGCACCAATGACTTAATCCTGTCAGTGCAAACAGGGTGCACAGAGGTATGCAAATACATATTTTGACAGGCAGGTAGGACAGCTTATTGTAATGTTCAAACTGAAAGTTTTGATTGGACTAACTTTTCTTGGCCCTACACCTTCCACAGAATATTAAAGTACATATAAATACAGCGGAACCACTTTATTTAAAGATTGCTATCTGGATATGAAAAGACATTCAACCATAGCAAAAAAGGTTTCTGAAGACATCCTACACTGAAAAAAATTATGTTTCAAGAGTTCCCACTTAGATATGCTTGGCGTTAAAAGCAGGTTTGGCATGCTCTCCCGGGAGAGAACCCTGAGCTTGGAGATATTTGAGCCCAGGGCTCCCGCCCAGTCAATAAGCATATCAGGAGATCCGAGATCAGGTAGGCCTCGAGAGCTCCCCTTTTAGAAAAGGGAGGAAAAGGAGGAGATGGGGTGGAAGGGGGGATTCTTCCAAACGAAGATAGAGCAGTAGGAAGAAAATGATCCATTTATAGTAAACTAGGATCACTCTGATTGGATTACTACTGATTACAGATGAGCGGCCAGTCATGCTCAATCATATCACGTGCTCCTCACGAAATTAGTTTATGAAACTTATTTAAAATGACACAGTTCTTGAGGATTGTTTTAGGACAATTTTATCATTTTGTGTTCAATCCACTTAAATTTGTAAAAACCAGTAAATCAACTTAACACTGGAATCACCAGACATCTTTTACTACTAGAATTACCATAGTGGTCATTTATATAAGACATCATATTGTTGCATCATTTTTACATTCATACAAGCTTCTATTGAGATATTAAAATTAAGATTTAAATGTCTGTCATTATTATTTAAATTAGTCATCAGTCTAAAAATATGATGCTTTTGGTAATGCAGCCTATACATGTAAAGTTCACTATTAACATAAACTAGCCGCGAATGTTTGTGCCTCACTTTTATTTTCACTTTCACAAGCAGGGGAGAATGCTTTTTTTGTGGCACTAAGTATGCTGTTTTGAAAGATATATCTGAAGTTATGTTTTTGTTAGCAGGAAGTTGCTAGGCAACAGAGGTACATATGTTTAAAGTCACAGAGAAAGTAGCAAACACTGAAATGCATACTCATTTTGACAGCTACGGTGGTTCTAGGTAAAAACAATCAGAACTTTTTTATGTTCTGTAATTCAATAAAATAACAATGTTAAAAAGTCAGGAAAGTGTCCATATGTGTGTTTGATTTCCTTTTACAGGCTGACTAGCAATTGTTTACCAATCCTGTTGAATAACCGTGAAAAGTAGACAGATAACATTAATTTATCCATATAAACTTATGAAGTGTATTCTATCTTTCTTAAGCACATGCGTTTGTTCTGCATGCGCTTCAGCATGTGCTTTTCATGGAGAAGTGTGCACTCGCATAGTTTAAAAATCAAAGTTTTTTCGTTACAGCCTGAATCACTAATCAATTTATCTTGATCTAAATATTGAATAATTGCATAAAGATATGTATTTTCAGTTTTAATTACAGTTCTGTACAATTCTGAGATAAGAAAATTATGTGTTATAAATAATTTATTACCATTTTTTGTTTATTAATTTTTTTTACTGTCCCTGAAAAAAAAATTATTTTTATATACTTTGTTGAAGTCATTATTTGCTGCATGTAAGGTAACGGAATGAATCAGGCTGTTCAGTTTATGCTGCTGCTACAGACATGTTAATGTGATTTAAAAATAAAATATATGATAATTACACTTAAAACTTAGCTCTATTCCTGTATCTGAATCTTATGTCGGTGCAATCTCTGAGTGAGTGACGAGTGTTTGTTAGCCTCAGTGCCGCGCATTCAGTACAGAACAAGTGATTAAACTGACAAACACTGTTACGCTATTTATGAGGTAGTTCATAATATTGTGGCTTTTCTCCTTTATTACCAACAAGTGGATTTATTGCTGCCATATCTGCAGCACAACACATAGATAATTATCCATTTTGTGAGAGAATTTAAAAGCATTGAAATATATTTTTCCTCCCACTGGCCAGCTGGGCAGCGTATAGATAGATTTTGGTAGCCTGACTAAAATATGACCGGATTTTGCGAGCCCAGTTCACCTAACCCTACCTTTCACAGTGACGTCACTAGCTCCATTGAGTGCATAGTGTATGACATTGCATCACTGAGAGATGCAGTCTCAGCTTGCATCATAAAGGCTGCATCCAGATTCTATTGAATTAGGCATTTTTTTACAGTGTGTTGTACCTTTAAGTGCAATGAACTTTTAAAATATTAGAGTGAATTGAACTCATTTAACTTAATTTAACTTCACTATTCGGTTTTAGAGTGTGGTTTGCCTCAGCTACCTGACCTGCAGGTCTGAAGGGCATGCATTTGCCCTCCTCACCACCAATTTCTCAGCAGGTGTGCAAATGAGCTGCCGCAGTCTGGCAGGCGTCCAGCAGGGGTCAGCATGCATCACCCTGTTTAAAGCCTGCTGTCAGGTCGAGCCTGGAGCTCAACGCAGCAAAGCCCTGCAACCCGACTACAGCGGCTCAACCATGTGGAAAAGAAAAACAACAGCCAACTTCACCGCAAAACCTGCCCGACATAATCTACCCCCGCGCACATGGATATCCATACTCATTTCTGCAGCTCGCTGTCCAAGCTCAACCTTGCCTGCAGTGTGCAAGGAGAGACAGGCTTATAGGTGCTGTGCCAGACAACACTTGACTGGTTTTGAATGATAAGTAACTTTGAGTAAGGGAATGCTGATGATTTAGTGGTTAGACTACAAACAAAGCTGGTGATTTGTAGGAGGGGGTCAGATGTTTTATTGCAAGGACATCTGAACGAGACAATCTCATCTGTAAAGGATGTATTTAGATTTATTTAGGCTATATGTGTAAACAAAATTATATTATAAATAAATAAATATCTGTTCTGTTAGATTAGATTTTTGGCGGTTCATTCCGCTGTGGCGACCCAGACTAATAAAGGGACTAAGCCGAAAAGAAAATGAATGAATGAATGAATGATTAGATTTTTATCTCTTTATGTCTCTTGTTTAATGCAAGTCTCTTAAGCTTAAAGAAAAGATTTTAAAAATTAATACAAAAACGCTTTTTTCAAGCTTATTTGATGAACAGAAAGTCTAAAAATAACTTTTAATTAAACTAAAATATAAGCCTTAAATAAATAAATAAATAAATAAAATATTATATTACACACATTATAATACATGCCCAAACACATGCACACGCAGACACACACTAACATCAGGTAATGAAGTAAGTCAAATGAAATAACACGTTGTAAAAAATATCTGTTAATTGAGAGTATTTTAAGATTCATAAGTGTTTTCTGTTTATTTACAGTTGTGAATTGCATTATGGGACCTTGACCTCTGTCAAATTTTGATGTTGACAATTCAACTCTACAGAGAGAAATAATTCAAATAGAAAAGAAGATAAGAAATAAGTAAAATAACAGAAAATGTACTGGCAGTTTATTACAGAGCTTTTGTACCATAATTTACAACACCAACCCAGACAATACATCACATTAAAATATAAAAAATTATAATAAAAGTAACTTTTTCAAACTTTTCAACCTTATGGGCTTTATTTTAGTGATCTAGGCGCAAAGTCTAAAGTGCATGTCGCAAAAGCATTAAAGGCATGTCCAGAACCATTTTTGCTATTTTAAAGAATATGCTTTGCGCCCTGGCGCAAGGTCTAACGGGGTTGTGCTTATTCTCTTAATGAGTTATGGGCGTGATTTGAACATAATGTGCATTAAACCAATCAGAGTCTCATTCAATTCACCTTAATGTCTCATCTCCCATTCCCTTTAAGAGTCAGTTGCGTCCCACCATGGTGCATTTGCTATTTACATGGCGGACTTTGTAAGTGGAAAAACTGAACGCTTCACTAGCTAGAAAACAGTTAAACAGACCATCTGCAGCGCGAGGACAAAGAATGAGCCTCATCCATTCAACTTCTTTACTTTCCTTTTACTCTTTTCTATACTCCTTTAATTTCGTGGATAAGGAAACGGTGTTGTATGCACTCCACTGAAGACCTCCATTAGCCTACAAATTTAATTTCGTTTGTTAAGCACAAAGATTTGCTTCAAAACTATTTCTAAATTAAATTTCTAAATTCAACAAAGTGTGGTCAAAGAACTGAGTTAAATTCAAACACACGTCCTATTCTTATGCCATATATGGTGATGGTCTTTAAAACCCGACAGGTGGACAAATCTAAACTTGTTTTTATTAAAACAAATATAAATATGCATATAATAAATACTACTACTAAAAATAACATTATACAAATGCAAATTGCCATGAATGAACTGAAAAAGCAGACATGAAGAAGGCATGGAGTTAATGGTTTTTATATTTATGTAGAAAATCTAATTTTTTGTAACATTTTAATATTTAGTTTTTCCATATGTAAAGAATTTTGTGTGTTGCTGTACTTTCTGTATGTATTAAGCAATGTGTAAGCATTTGGATTATATAGGTGCACATCTAACATGCTTTTTGTGCTGGAATTTAGACTAGCTTTCAGTAGGTCAGTGGCGCAGATGGATTTGCAATTTACACACGTGGTGCAAAACGTGAAAATTAGGGTTGCACTGATCTGAAAATAGCAACAAAACATGCCAAACACCTTATTGCACTGGGTGTACAGTATGATAGGGCCCCAAATGTTTTTGAAAGAAAGATCATGGTCACATAATGCAATTCAAATGCATAAATAAAGAGTGAACAAAAATAAAAACATGATCTATAAAATACAAAAAAACTGCTAATTTAGGGATATTTTTACAGTGCAGTCCATTATAAATATATATATATGAATTTACTGTATAATTCTTTGTTAATGATATTTAATTAAATAATTATGATCATTGTTTTTCTATACTTGTTTGCAGTTGTTTAAAAAACTTTTGATTTTAAAACTATTAATATTAAAACAGACATTTAATTTTATTCATTTCATTTACAGTAGACTAAAGCTGTTCATATAACAATAAAATAATTAATGCGATTATTGATTCTGACCAGGGTAACTGCAGACCAGTCTATGGAAATCGGAATGAAATAATGGAATCATATTAAACTCAATAACTGCGATAAACGTAATAAAATAAACATAACTGATCAATATTTTAGGCTAGCGTGGTAAAGCCATTAAAAACACATCTGGAAGAATTTCCTCCAGGCAACCCTGACGATCCCTAGACGCCAATCTGAAAAACAATCGATATTAAAAAAACAGCTGCCAGTCAAAGAAAAAAAAATATTCAAACATGCACACACACGCACTGTCCAGGTCATAAAGAAAGCCTTTAGTCTTCGCATTCAATACTGCTTACGACAGTTCAACCTAAATAAATGACTCCTCGACTCAGCACTACTTAAATTGTGTGCGTTCATGCATCTCTCTCATATTCATCAGAGAACTGACCTGTGCATGTGAAAAACTTGGACTCCCCGACACTCAGCTCCACCTTTTTCAGCGAGATTGACACCTGGAGGGCACCTGGAAAACAAAGGAAACAGAAACAGGCAAAGATGAGAGAGAGCTGGCAATCAGAAATTCAGCACACGAACTGCAGGTACAACAAGAGTGCTTCACATGTTCCTGCCACAGAAATCACACCAAACCACAGGCGGCACAAAAAACTGTCTTTGCAAGCGGGAGAGATGAGAGGGTACAGGGAGACTTCTATAAGCCCCCTCCCAATCACTTCAATCAGGCTATAGCCAGACTGGAACATCCAGCACCTGGTAGAAAAAAAACGGAGGAAGAGAAAAGGACACAAGACAGACAAAGCTTTGATCTGGCTTTTCTTTTCTTTTCATATTTCTTTTTTTTAATACATACGTGGACTGTTCTTGTGTTGCATTTCACTCTCAGAGAGGAATCCACTAAGAATGAACTGCACCCAGTGGTAATGTAGTTTATTTGTATGCTTCCCCTGTGGTGCTTTTGTATGTGGTTCACTAATCTAATAGTGTGGAATAGGAATTCTTGTAGAATTTGCAAACTATTGCTCTTATCAACATAATGAAAGTGAATGGTGAAGAGTAACTGCATTTATTTGTAACTGTCATGTCGACACATTATTTGTAATCGCATTGCCCTTTTTGTGGATCAACAATATATTGTATAAAAAGCCCATTTTAGTAACTCTATCCTATTTAAATTTGTACATGGAGTTATTGCAGAAAATACTGGTCAAACAATAAAAAAGTAAAAAAAAAAGCTAAGAAATTTACGTTTACAAATTAATAAAAACATTCTGTCTGTTTCTCGAATCTGATTGGCTGACAGCCGTGTGATATTCTGCAATAACAGCACTTGTACAACCTCTTCACCCTTCTGTATACTCTGCCCATAGAGTGACAGCAGATCAATAAACTCACTACAGTTTGACAAATATTGCAGCTGTTAGACAACATAATGTACTTTTGAGGCCTTTTTAGGCGAGAATGTAGTTGTTTAGATTGCAACTATGCAGTTTATTTATAAGGATAGTGCCTATTTTAAATACTTATATTTTCGGAGATCCAGCGCATAGCATCCAT
Source organism: Danio aesculapii (assembly GCF_903798145.1). Taxonomy (NCBI): domain Eukaryota; kingdom Metazoa; phylum Chordata; class Actinopteri; order Cypriniformes; family Danionidae; genus Danio; species Danio aesculapii. The sequence goes on from NC_079443.1 coordinate 36,309,735, forward strand.
GAGCCTGCCATAATGAACTAAGTAAAGACGATTGATGTTCCGCCACAAGATGGCAACAGAGACTGCATAATAAGCCCTTAGAGGAGAAAAACAAAGCGTGATTTCAAACTACAGTTCATCAAATCATTATAAAACAGGTATGTGATTTTCTAAGTTGATCTCTCTCTAGTATGTTGTAGTGCTGTATTCATACCATGGTCTGGTAGTGTTTCTGGTAGTATTGGCTTTGCTTTGCCTTTTTTGGGGTTAATCATTGTGATCTACCGATTGCAACAGAGAAATACTGGGAAATCTCTGTAGACTGATGGCATTTCATGGCGTTCAGCCTTATAATCTTAAAATGACAGCAAAATCACCTGTTTTGTCATCATTTTAGACATTGTGCAGGAGAATCATTCAAATACTAGCTCTAAAGTGATGTTAGTAAATGAGCAACGACTTTTGCTGTTCTGACGTCAGCTGCAGATGTGAATAAATGGCGGAAATAAGTAGTTCCTCATGCAAAAGGGTTTTGAGACTCTCTGTGTTTGATTTCCTTTTTTATATACACAATTATACCGTCAAACTGTTGTAATGTAATATCACACTTACAGTATAGCAGTGCAATATGGCTGTATATCGTCACTGGTGAGACACTAAAGCACTTGGCCTGTGGCCTCGTGCCAACGCACACCTCTCACTAGTGCACTGCAACTCATGTGATATTGCTCATATGAAGAGTTCAGATGCAAAAAAAGCCTAAAAAGTGCTACTTAAAATTTTTTGTCTAAAATTAGCATCTTTTTCAGCCTCCTTTGTTTATGTTCCTTTATTTCACTATAAAGGCGATAAAAAACTACTCTTTGCCAGAAACATCAAATTACTGAACCTACTGTATATACAAGAGTTTGAGAAAAAAAATTTCATTTTAGAAGAAAATTTTAGATGGCACTTGGAGGTTTTTGCAGATGAACTCTTCATATATACAGTATATATCTCATTGCAGAATCTAATTGTAGAAAAATATATGGTAAAAATACACTGTCAATGTTGAGTTATTGATTTAGCAGTTATTATTATTATTATTATGTTGAGTTATTTGATTAAGGTATAATAATATTAATAATAATTTGCATTAATAATGTTTTTTCCACTTTTTATTTGTTTACACTTTAAGCTGCCTATTTTTGGTTTGCAATATTTTATTCTAATTAAATTCCTACATAATAAATATGCTTTGAATGATTAAGTAAATCAAAAAGTAAATATAATATTAATAACAATAATAATAACAATAATAATAATAATAATAATAATAATAATAATAATAATAATAATAATAATAATAATAATAATACTTATTATTATTCATTCATTATTATTCAAAGGCTTAGTCCCTTTATTAATCTGGGGTCGCCACAGCGAATGATGAACCCCCAATGAACCCCCCAACTTATCCAGCATATGTTTTACGCAGCAGATGACCTTCCAGCTGCAACCCATCACTGAAAAACTTATTATTATTATTATTATTATTATTATTATTATTATTATTATATTTTTAACCATTGATAGTTAAGAATGTAATTTATGAGTAATACTCAATAAACAATAATGATTTTTTGAGAATAACACTTTATCACACTCATAATCCATAATTAATCTTTTTTTTTTTCTTTCGTAAAAAAAAGGATCATCAAAATCACCAAAAAATAACATCACTTCATACATGCTTGTCTTAAAAATACCTTTTCTGCTACTCTGCAGAATCTGTAATTCATTTGAAGCCCATGCCTTTCAGAATAAAATGCCATTTGTGGCTTCCCTAGCAACCACAGCTGTCCCTTACTCATTTTTACTTTATGGAAAAAGCAGCACGACAACACTAAACTACTCCTTTTTTTGTTTCATGCAAAAAAGGATTTGAGACGACACAAGGGTGAGTTTTTCTTTTTAAACCTGCTCAGAATCAGATGAAATCACCATTTTCTTCTACCCACAGAGTCATTCACATGGAGCAGACGGTAGGAAATCCAGATTCCTCGTTAAAAGTGGACAGTAAATTTGTGCCTCTATTAAAAAAAGGTGAGTCCAGCAGACTGCATGAATGAGAAAGCTGGAGCCCAATGTGCATTAATGTGCAAGAAAGAGGACAAATTCAGTCTCCAAGTACCCAATGAAGGTCCCTTGCCATAGTTCAATGTGCAGTCAAAAAATTGTGCATATACTTTTGAACATTTTCTCCTCTCACACCTATCGACCTTATTCTGAGATGCAGAAGTGTGCTCGTTTTTGCAATTGTTCTAGAACTTCCGATTTAGTTGCCTAAAGGAAAAATGACAAGAAATAACAAATGGCAGAAAATGGTCAAACTACTTGCTCTACAAATACGTGTGTTCATGACTATACATAAAAAGTAGATTAATATAATAAGAAAATTTCAGCTTGCAACATCAAGCAGTATAACAAGCTGTTTATAATCTCTAAAAAGCTATGGAAAAGCCAAAAGGCAAAAAGATTCTAATGGATGCATCCATTCGTAATGTGAGACTAAAGGCTGATTTATACTTCTGCGTCAAGCGCACGCGTATGCTACGGCACGGCCTACCCATGGACACATAGCCCTCGCCGTGGCCGTCGGCGTCGGCGTCGCTGATGCACACCTCTAAAAAAATTTAACTACATGTCACAATGACGCATAGAGCAACCTCTGTGATTGGTCGGCTTGGTAGCGCTGACGAGTGTGGGCGGGACCGAGAGCTGCGCTAGCTCAATAGAGCGAGTGTTTAGAAGTGTGGAGTCCTGTGAACGAGCTCCAGATGGAAAGTTTTCTTTTGTGTTTACCTTATGATTAAAGTTGTTGCACGACCGCCGGTTCATGCCTCAAAATGAGCACGTTTGAGCCACTTTTACATTAAGGAAGCGTTCAGAAAAAACAAAACACCAGCAAAGAAACTCGACACAGACGAACATAAACACGTCACGCCAACTAGTGTTTTGGAAGCGTTATTGCAGAGCAATAGAAACAGCGTGCAGAAGTATGAATGCACAGCTACGCACGTTGCATGCGTTGTGGGTCACGCTGATCAATTGACGCAGAAGTATAAACCAGGCTTAAGGGTACACTCACACTACAGTATCCAAACCGTGCCCAGGAGCATTTCGTTTGAGAAGTGTGAGTGCTCCGAATCAGGCCCAGGCATGGTTCAGTTGGCCGGCCCTAAGGTGTGCCAAAGCACGGTTCGGTTGGGCTTTGGCGCGATACGCTTCTAGATACGAAGACACTTTTAAAGGACTGTTTCATATGAATTTAATAATCATTCGTTCTTGAACGCAAACTGTCGTAGATTATTATAGACGCAAATCCCTCACTGCACATCAGCTGCACCTTCAGCAAACTATTAATATCTGCAGCACAATGATTTTTGAGATAATTTATGAGCGTCAAAATTTGTGTATCTGTTCGGCAAAATATTTGACTGCATGTCACTGCATATCAAATGACTTAAAATAATACAAAACGATATAACTAAAGTGATGTCCACTGTGCTAAGTGAGAGCGCTTCTCTTCTGTTAAACTGTCGCATCATCGATGACGTAAGCATGCTCCAGCTCGAAAGGTAAAGATGTGAGTGCAGGCCGTTCAGGGGAGAAGCGAGGGGGGACAATCGCGCTTCGGCACGGTTCAAGGCAACTGTACCTAATGTGAGTATGCCCTAAGGTCAATAGAGGGCACATACTCAAAAAAATAAATACATTTCACAACGAAATAAATATAAAACGCACAAATGAATACAAATGAAAATAAATAGTAAACATGTCTCCAACACTGTGGATTCTGAAGTTCCAGACACTTATTTTTTAATTCTGCAGTAGGGATTCTTGTAGCACTCGCTGTATCAATTCCAAGTGAGACAGTCTCAAATGCAAAATAACATGTTGAAAGAATGTTCATGTGACTTCTACATACGCCATCTGACGCCATGATAAAAAACATTTTCATTGCAGCTTTGTGAAATATTCCTTTTTTGAACTCCCTGGAAATCCACCTCATGTGAGTGCAACAGCTTTTAATTTTATTTGTTTACAATACAGGCATTTTTTTGCGAAATTAACAGAATTTTTTAATTCACAACTTTAATTTGTGAAATAAGGGGTGTCATGGTAGTGCAGTGGTTAGCATGATTGCCTCACAGAAAGAAGGCTGGGTCAGTTGTCATTTCTGTGTGGAGTTTGCATGTTCTCCACGTGGGTTTCCTCCGGGTGCTTCGGTTTTCCCCACAGTCCAAAGACATGCGCTCTAGGTGAATTGAATAAGCTAAACTGGCCGTAGTGTATGTGTGTGAATGAGTTTGTATGCATGTTTCCCAGGGTTGAGTTGCAGCTAGAAGGGCATCCACTGTATTAAACACATGCTGGATAAGTTGGCGGTTCATTCCGCTGTGGTGACCCCTAGTAAATAAAGGGACTAAGCCGAAAAGAAAAGGAATGAATGAATTAATTTGTGCAATTTGAAGCAAAATGTTGACAGCTAGCTCTCTGCAACTCTCACATGGTAGCCCACTGAAGCTAAGCAGGGCTGCACCCGGTCAGTACCGAGAAGGGAGACCACATGGGAAAGCTAGGTTGCTGCTGGAAGTGGTGTTAGTGAGGCCAGCATGGGGTGCTCAATCTGCGGTCTGTGTGGGTCCTAATGCCCCAGTATAGTAAAGGGGACTCTATACTGCTCAGTGAGCGTCGTCTTTCGGCCGAGACGTTAAACCGAGGTCCTGACTCTCTGTGGTTGTTAAAAATCCCAGGATATCCTTTGAAAAAAAAGGGTAGGGGTTTAACCCCTGGTCAAATTTGCTCACTGGCCTCTGTCCATCATGGCCTCCTAACCATCCCTATATGATAATTGGCTTCATCACTCTGTCTCTGCTCCACCAATCAGCTGGTGAGTGGTGTACGGTCTGGCACAATATAGCTGCCGTCATGTCATGCAGGTGAATGCTGCACACTGGTGGTGGATGAGGAGATTCCTCCAATGTGTAAAGCGCTTTGAATGTCTAGAAAAGCGCTATATAAAATGCAAGGAAATATTTATTATTATTATTATTAGAAACATGTGTCTACTGTATATAAACAATTTTGTGCACGACTGTACAGTATATATGCAACATGTTTTAAAAGTGTGTGTATAAGGCCAATTCATTTTTTTGCTGGATAAAACTGCTGCGAAGTGATGAAGGTTGAATACAGCGTACACCTTACAGAAAATAGATTCCTTGATATTTTGCAAAGTCTATTTTTCAAAAACAATGCCTACATAAAGAGTTTAGATGCAAAAGTGTCATCTGAAATTTTCATTTTCATCTAAAATTAGCATTTTTCTCAGGCTGTTGTGTGTAGTTTCAGTAATTTTACTCTTATTGCAAAGAATATAAACATAGGAGGCAGAGAAAAGCACAGATCGCACTTAGAGTTTTTTGCATTTGAACTCTTCATATTTTAGTAATATATCAATAAACATGTAAAAATATTGATCACATCTTCTCTGTTTCTATTTCCAGAAATATGCCACCATTTATGAAATTTAAAGGGGGACAGAGGGGATCACAATCTCGTGTATGGTTTATGGAGCTATTCACAAAATTTGAATGGGGGCTGAGTAGAAATAAAAAGCTCATCTAAAAATGGCCTAGTGACTCCCATGCTTCCTAGAATGACCAATTCAAGTTCTTTTTTATGATTTAGTTTCATGTCGGCATGCAAGAGTCAAGAGCAAACCGGACACACGTACACACCGGCGAGCACACAGCGAAACACACACTGACGGAGCTCATGGGGGAAGCACAGGCATCTGGCGTAATGATTAATTACAGCACGGTGGGGCTGGAGCTAGTCATCTGGATGGAGACAAGTCTGAATGTATGAGAGCCGCTGCCCACAGCAACAGGAATATAATTACTCCCAAAGACTACTGTGGAAAAAAAACAAGCCTTCTCATTAACTTTTTTCACTTATCGGACTGTTCAAACAATATTATATATTTGATGTCGCAAGCTAATAAATGGAATGACACTTAATGTTGTGTAAAAATGATTTGAAGGTGTTATTACAGCGAGTGCTTTACCAGCTGTAATCAAAGCGCTCGTATTCTACATTCATGGATGATTGTGTAGAGAGGATGTTTGCTGCTGTATTTCAGGAGACTTGCAATTCTGGAACACATTTCCAGGCATTTGATTTCATCCTGAAGCAAAAAAAAATTCACCTCAAGAATCAAGAATTTCACTGTGGCAAAATACATAATGCATGACTATAAACATTGATCTTGCAAATTTTGCACACAGCCGTGTAGCATTGATAGAAAAGTACAAACAAGCCCTAAAAAGACAAACCAGCCTATAAATGGCAGCTGTAAATGTTCTTTTGATAGAGAGTAAATGGCTTTATCTGCAGGTGCTGTTGCTGAATAGATATTTAAAGCATACCTGCACGCAATAACCTCTAAAAGTTTAGCTTTAGTAATATTTCCTTTATTTCTTTTAACAAATACTTTTATTCTGAAAAAAAAAATAAAGACTTCTAATTCTAAATAAAAATCTATTAAATTATGTTGTTGTAACGCATGAAACTCTTGGAATATTTAATCAATTCCATGCATGTTCAATAAAAAAGATCAGGAGAGGGTTTTCTTCAATGTCAAAAATATTTGTAATTTATTGGATACAAATTAATAATTCAATGAACAGAACTCTGGTATCCCGCAAGAATTACATAATTACATTCAGGAGGTACGCAACAATTTACATTTCTAACTTTTATACACAGCTGATATTAACAGGTGGAGTTTAGTGAAATTCGCCACTTCAGGACTGAAGCTGCGGTCACACTTGACTTTCCTTCCCATAGACTTCCATTCATACGCATGCGAATGCGTCAGACCGGAAACGCGGGGTCATGCGTCAAGTTTCGCATTTTGCTGCTGTGCAAAGTTCAAGCTTGGTGAACTCTGACCTGCGAAATCGCATCACTTGACTGCGTGAGACCAATCGAGGATCAAAAACACGACCTCCCTGGACAGAAATTTAAAACATGGAGCAATCGCTCGCTTTTTTAAATGTCTAATCATCTTGTTTAATCCCGCCCCTTTTCGCAGCGCCGTACGACAGAATTTCGCACACACAAAGCCCAGTGTGACCGCAGCTTCATTCTTCAGTCCTCTGTTGGCCGCACCCATACACACGTCCTCTTTTTCTACTAATTCTCTGCACAACGTTAAAAGCATAAGACTTCTCAACTGCACAGATTCTGTGTTCAGTTTCAACCCATCTCTGCTCACAGGAAGTTCAGCTGCAGCGTTTAAGTTAATTTTAGACATTCAGGCCTTTGCATTTCTATCAGCTTCATCTACTTATGCAAAAATGCTTCATTAGTATGCAAGGCATATCACACTCAAAAGAAGAAGTTTGGTTAATATATCATCTTAAGCAATATCAATACAGTAATATATTCCTTTTTCCAACAAACCTATTAATGAAAAATTAGGATAAAACAGTAGGAGCTAGCTTAAATTATTTATTGTTGTTTTATTTCGTATTTATTTTAGAATACAAATTTTTGATAACTGAAATAATTATGATTTAACTTTACCAGGAATAAATACATTTTGTATTTTAATATAAACATTTTCCACAAAATTACAGTTTACCTTTACTGCTCTGCAAAAAATTATATGATCACTGAGTCATGACAACATATGTTTTTAGTTCATTGTAACTTATTAAAAAAGTTAATCATGTTCTAACTTAATATTATAAGTTACGCAAGCTGATGTATAATAACATTTGTTATATTTGTGCTGTTCAGACGAAGTATGAGAGCACACCGAAACACATGCAACTAAGATTATTCAATGAACGCTGCTCATTTATTATCATCACTTTGTCTCCTGCATATGCTCTTCTCTGGCTTCCTTCCACAGTCAAACCCTATATTGATAGTAGACTGTTATTTCAATTGAAAACTGGTTAACAGGTGTGGGTATTGGAAACTCTGCTGACTTGTTATCCAGATACCTGGAGAAACTGACATTTCCTGACAAGATCTGACGTCTGGGGCTGGATCTTATTTTTCCGGCGTGGAAGATGTGATCTAACACTACCCTTTTTAATAAACAACATGGGTCAAAATGTCCCGTATTCATGATGCTATTTCAATCATTGCTGAGTGATTATTTGCTGAACCTTTAAAGAAGTGTGTTTTATCTTTTAATATTCCAGCTTAATATCTTGTTTTTGATTTCTACAATCTTATTTTACAGAATATATACAAACACCCCCACAGAGCTCGGAGCAGCATTTAGATGAAAATGTAAATATGTGCTTCACATTTTCCTCTAAATAACATAATAAATACACTATAAATGACAGCGGTAAGAAAACAGCAGTGAATATCATGCTCTACCACTCTGGAGAGAAGACCCTTTAAGGTGTGGATATTAGATAGGGTAGAACACGTCTATAGTACAGAATGTTTAGAGCACACTTGAGATGAAGGGAGCAAAGAACGCCAACATAATGTCAACATTATCTTTACCTGGGAGGTCACCATGACAACAATATGCAGTAATAACCAAAATATCTTGTTGTTATTTCTGTTAATTATCATTAAAACCAAATATACAGTGCATTTTATAATTAAGATTTTAATTAAGAAAATATACGGTATGCGTGTGTACTTTTTAAACTTGATCTCTTTTTTGAACCCTGCATGTAAAATTACATTTACATAGTTAAGTGATCTATTATTAAATACATTTATTATTTGTCAAAGTTATTTAAATTTACATGAGATGCAAAATAAAAAGGTTAACTTGAAGGTTATAAAGGTAAAATGAGAGTTAACTTGAACTTGAATTCACCTTGGGTCAGATTACAAACTTTTTCTTCTGAAAGATGTTTACTAATGGACTTCTGGGATATTCGCTTTCATTTTAAACGCTCCAACAAATGGCATCTCCTTCCTAAAGTGCCCTTCAAGGGTTTAAATAGGCCGCTTGGAATCCACCCAAAAACGACCTCAAAATCTAAAAATGACAAACACACTGCAGGTCATAACAACATTGAAAGATCAGTTAAGATGGAGGTGCAGCTGATCATATCTGGGCTTAATCGGAGCAGCATAATTTGTCAAGTGCTTGTTATTTTGACACCAACAGGATGGAGACGCATAAGGAGTCATAATGACATACTGCAGGGTTAATCAAGAACATGACTGTGTATTAGTTCATAGGGTTTTAATCTTTTAGATGTCATTAAACCCCCAAATATGACCACCCTTGTGTAAGGGGCACCCAAAAATGCACAAGGCATCTGTTTAGTTTCTTGTATGCAGACTACTGATTAATACTAATGTATGACTAATTTATTATTTACAAAACATTTAGTTTTTACTCGCTTGTTTACTCACTATAGTACATTTTTTATTTATTTATTTACACATTTACTTATTATTAATAAACTTTTTATTAGTAGTTTTAAACAAATCAAATGTATGTTTATTGGTTTGTTTTGCCCAAAACCAGACTCATTAATATACGTTTTCAGACTAGTTTTGTGATACTGTGATACTGAAAAACGTACAAAAATATGTTTGACTGCAGTTTCCAGGTAAAATGAACGCTACAAGCAGTGTGACGGCAGCATTTACTCTTTTTAGCATTTGTTCTTTGCACAACACCAAATAAAGCCACTTAACAAAAAACAATGTAAAAATCTAAAATGTAAAAAAGGTAAAACTACATAGTCACAGTATACTTTTTCTAACGTTTGGCTTTGAAAACACTATTGTTTGGCTTAAGAGATGGATTTAGTTCAGTTGCTCCCTAAAGGCGAGCAAGGCAAGCCCTGCCTACTTCTGGACATGTACAAGAAGGACACATATCTGAAACACAGAGCAAAATCTAACCTAAGTAACATATTACAAATTTGCAAAAATGTAGACATCGCCCTCTAGAGGATTTGTCATCTGAGACATGCAATGAAATGTACCTGGAGCAATATATTTAACATTTAGCAAAAATGTAAGCTGAGGCATATTTTCCAATGCACCTGGGTTTTTAAATCAGATTCTCAATAAAAATGTAATTATATGATTACATTTATGATGAAATATAATTCTATGTTATTACAGTTTTACACTGTAAAAATGGCCATGATTTTAACGGTAAAAAAACTGTAAAAATGCTACAGTAAAAATCCGTAATCTGGTTAATGTTTCATTAATATTTACAGCGAATAACCATACATTTACTTTCCCAGAATTCCCTGCATGGCACATCAATTTTTATGCTTTTTGTTGACATTAATATAGATCTTTTTTGTTGTTTCCCCATCAGTTATGTACATTAGAGATATACTGTACACTGAAAAAAAATATTCAAAGATGATTTCTTGGATTTACTCAATTTTTTTTACATTGAGTGGTTGTAAACAATTTATTTGGGCTGAATTTAAACAAACAAATTAAGTTGAACATTATTAAATTTAATTTGTATGTTTAAATTCAACACAAATAAATTGTTTGCAACAGTTTTGCATGCAACACTTTTTTCAGTGATGCTACATCTAATGTTGATAAACAATGCTTATTTCATGACTAATTTTATGCGTGTCACCATACTAGTGTTTAGTAGCTGTGTGAATGACACTGAGCACCTTCTTTATAGTCATAATGACAGAGCACCTTCTTTTCTGCTTGTGGTAAAAGTTGTTTGTGATGAGCATTGGTTCATTATGTAACTTTCCATCACCACCTACATATGGCTGTGTTAACGTGTCTATCTGTTAATCAAAAGATGTGTAGATGTTGGTAATTCAAAATACAGACATATTACCTCTATAAATTAATGAAATACAGTAGTTTACTGTAAAAATGAGAAATTACTTTTACGGATTGTACTGTATTTTTAACAGTGAAATACTGGCAACCACAGCTACCATTTTTTTACCGCAAATTTTACGGGCTTATTTTTTACAGTGTATTCTTTACATTAATTAAATAATACATTTTATTGTGAATGCCTTCTTAAAGTATTAAACATCATATAAATATAAACATTGTCAGTGGTCCTTTCATATTGAATTTATTAAAACTACCCTTCAGTTTCAATTTAAAGCAGCTCTTCATTGCTTTTTACTTACAGACGTATGAAAAAGGTTAAGTCCAAGTGCACAACATTTTCACCAGGTGTTTGAAGGTGTTTATTAGCTAAAGTTAACATTTTTGAAGCATTCACTTTCTTTGAACTCCTGAAACAAACTCCAGATTAACTTTGTTTTTCAATCCATTTTGTTAAAAATGACAACAAACCAGTTTGTTCTTTGATATCTCTTGAAGTGTTCCGTGGCCTTATTTCTCTCTCTGGTCATTCAGATACGCTCTCACCTGTGTGCTTTATCTCTTGCTGAGATCTCCTAGTTTGGGTCGTGATAGCATGCAGGTTATCTTTGACACTTCCCTCTGAGCCAAGACTGGAACTAAATGTAATTAAAGCAATTAATTACTTCACACTCACACGAGAGTCAGTTCTCTGATTAAACCTAACTGTCTGTCAGCCAAATAATCTAATTAAACCGATATGAATCAACAGTCATTGAAGCAAAACTAGAGAACACCATTTTTTTCACCAATTTACGAGCAGAGATAATGAAACGAAAACAAACAAAGACACTATTGACACGTCAAACCACCGATTTAGGGCAAATACCTACTTTCTGGCATGAAACATATCTGTTTGAAGAAGTGAAAACACAATAAGTGCTCTGCAATGGCAGCGTGCAGAAATGGAAGAGCGTGGAAAGGAATTGTAGAGATGAGCTGCCAAAGCAATTAGATGTGCAAATAGAGAGAGCCAGCCACACATGTGCAGCCTGTGCCAAAGTAAATAAGTAATGCCCTAAAATATCAATATGTGCCAAAAACAAAAAATAATGTCCCGGACATAGCGGTAAGAAATTGTGTTAATGATAACTAAAAGCCATAATGCAAAGTGCAAGAGGTCTACCTCAGAATATGTGCTCATGCAGGACCTCAGACCAATGAAAAAACTGTTTGAAATCAATGAAGGCCTGAGGTGCCGACATACATCTCTGCTTTACTGTAATTCTGTGGAGTGTTCGCCATTCTGAACATAATGCCAGTGTGGAAGAAATGAGTTAGCGGTAATTAAGCAGGCAGCAGTGCAGAGCCCTCAGGCTGAGTGGCTCCACACCAGTCATTTAACGCTTCACTATGAGGCTCTACACACTTCCTTACTGCCACTGGGGTGATTCTCATGTTTGGAAGAGGTTACTCTTAATGAACCAGTCAAACTCAATCAGTCTGAAGTGACTGTACTGTAATAAAAGAAACAAACAATGAGTGCCCTATAAAGGGTTCACAAAGTTAAAAACACTATTGTACACCAGTAAACATTAGGAATGCTTGCTAGTTTACTACACTGTAAAAAACAAATCTTAAATCTTAAAGGGTACCTTTTTTACCCCTTTTTCAAGATTTAAGATAAGTCTTTTGTATCTCCAGAATGTGTCTGTAAAATTTCAGCTCAAAAAAAATCTTTCAGAATATTGGATTTTTCTGCTTTAAACACAATGTAGCTGTTTTTGTTGCCTGTGCCTTTAATGCTAGTTCTGCCCGCTCACTGTTCCCACGTGCCTGTCAGAGTGTGCCTCAGTCCCTGGCTGTGTCAGATAAACAGCACAGTGACAGACATGAAGGAAGCAGATCTCAGGTAATATTTGTGAGAAATACTATAGTAAGAACCTTTCCAATGATTATTTGATGTATTTGTTATGGAGTTAATTCAAGCCTTTCTGCAACACACGATGTCGTTTTAAAGTTCATGGACGCCCACACAGACACATACAGTGCGTGTGTTTAACTTAGCACTGTTTTTGCATGGCAAATGTGACAGGATAATTAATACTGCTGTATGGATATCCAATATGTTAATGTACAAATTAAACCTATTTTACGTTAACCGGGTTTTAAGCGTCTTCTTTTATAATTGTACTGACATGCAGCTGTGGCGATAAAGATGGTAAAATAGCTGTAATTCATTACAAACATACACTGTTTTAAAAACGTTTTCAACTTGTAAAACTCATTCTTGATCACATTTGATTATGATTGTTGATTACAGCGAGCTGAACAGATCTTTTAATCCAAGTTGCTTTGCGCAAGTCCTGTCTTGTTGATATGTTTATTATAGAGACATGTTAATATGCAGCTGTCAATCAATTCGGTGGGCTGGGACACCACACTCCTACATCACGTTGCAGTCAGCCTCAAAATGGGAGGGATTTGGATCCTATTTTAACGCCAGGAAATTAAAAAAAGGGACTTATTGTCTTTATATCACTCCAGAATGACTGTGGACACACTATACCTACACACAGTTCTGTCTGAACAGTTTACAAAAGATGATTATCATTATAGGTGCCCTTTAAACTTTTCTAGTCATCTCAACTTTTTGGTCATTACATTTTTTACAGTGTAGTACTAGAAGCATAATTTTCAATGAGCACAGATTGGATCCATTTTGCATCTGACAATAAACAGCTCAACATTATTATTGCTGCCCAATTGGTTGCTTGGTTAAACATTCATTATGCCTACTATTCATAGTAGGTTTGTTTTCATCAGTTTATGCTAAAATCACATATAGTTTTAAAATACATATACTTGTCTGATTGGCTACTTTTATTTAAACCAGGAGGGTGGCAAATGTCTCCAACTATGTTTGCTTTACTGCTTTTTCTTTTTTTACCCATTCAGACTTGCCTCAGCATGGTTTTATAAATGTTTATAAATGTTTGTCATACTTTGTGCACTCACAGGTGTCAGTAGTGGAGATTCTGACTGGATAGTTCACTCAAAAATTAAAATTTACTTACTATTTGCTCACCCTCAAGTGGTTCCAAACCTTTATGAGTTTCTTTATTCTGTTAAACATTAGAGAAGATACTTTGAAAAATGTTCAAAACCTGTAACCATTGACTTCTATAGTAGGAAAATAGATCAAAATATCGAAATAACTTCTTTAATGTTCAACAAAATAAAGAAAAGTCAAACAGGTTTGGAGTAAGTGAAGTTTGAGTAGATGCTGACAGAACTTTCAGTTTTGGGTTAACTATCCCTTTAATATTATCCTAATTTACAGTGTTACAGTGTTGGAATTTCAAACAAGGAACACATATTCTAAGAATTAATTAGCAGGAATTTATTTAGCATTAAATCGCAGAGTACTTCTGTTTCCACTGCATATTTTAGTGAAATTCACTTTTAGCAAATCATTAAATGAGATATTTCTTTGACATAATATAACCGTTCACAAGTCAAGTCACACCAAACTATTTTACACACCAAAAAAACCCAAAAATATTTCCTAAAATCAACATTCGCTCGATCTTATACTTTTAGACATTCGTATAAAAAGATCTCCTTCCACATCCCAGCATACCTGTCAACATTGGGATGTAAAAGAAAGGGATACACTGCTATATGAACTCACTGTTTTGAGGGGCAACAGCTCCTGTAATGGAAAGGAAGGGAATTCCGCCGTTTTATATTTATTTTAAAGTGTTTTCATGCCTAAATAAAATAAAAGCACAGAATAGATACACATTTAAGAGCAAGGGGCGTCCCCTAGTGGTTCGGCGGTATGGGTTGCGTATCGGGAGGATTGGCTCATTAGTGTTTATTGCCACCCTTCATAGAAAGATTAAAAATATGGGACAATACCTTATTGAATGATGGTGGGATACAGTTGTAAAATACGAGAGAGTCCCAGGAAAAATGGGAGGGTTGACAGGTATGCATCACAGCCTTTCATATTAAAAGGGAGAGTTCACCCAAAAATGAAAATTCGGTTCTAATTTGACAATAATTGACTTGTTTCTGTTGAACATGAATGTTGGATACCTGTATCCATTGACATCCATACTTTTTGCTTTTCCAATATGGAAGTCAATGGTTACAGGTTTTTAGCTTTCTTCAAAATATTGTCTTGTGTTCAACAGAAGAAAAAGTTAGGAAGCACTAAATTTAGATTTTTGTGTGAACTACCCCTCTTTAAGTGGTTCCTCTAGAAACATGGTTCCACTTAAACATCTTCTTTCACAGTCTGAACCTGTCCACCTTGTCTGAAGGAACTCCTGGATGCTATTGGGCATTTGCACAGCTCTCTCTCCCCTGAGATAAGACTGGATCAGACCACAGTCCTAAATGAAGTGCTAGAGAGAGGACGGCTACATTGCGCTCTCTCTCCCTTTCTCCCCCGTCTCTTCCTCTGCATTCCCCTGCACCCGAAATGTCAGAGTAAATGACTACTGAAAGATCTCTTTCTGTCCTCCCTGCCTGCTTACATCTCTCAGAGGAAATAGAAATGACCAAGGTGTAAGATACCGATAACCGAGACACTTTGCTACACATGGAAGTTAGTGGAAACTAGATGTAGTTCGAACCTTTGGGAATCCGTTCAAATCAAATTCTTCGGAGCAAACCGAACCCACCAAAAAAATCATCTGGGGACGAGCGTTTTCCCAAAAGCTCTATCTAATTAGGTTTCAAGCAAGTCGGCAAAATAGATTCGAGCGGCAAAGGAAAAGGGTCAGGCTCTTGTGAAACTCTCATAAATAGAGCCAAAGGAGAATTGAGCATGAACTTCTTCTCATCGAGGAACCTGCTGGGGTTTGTAGGTTAAGATTTCATTGTGCGGAAATTGAATCAGACTCTCCGTCGAGTCCGTGAGAATTTATTATCATGGCGGAATTGACTTGACACTGGCTGACCTGCTTAAATAAGAAAGATGTGAATGAGTTGAATTCAACTCTTCAGGATGACAATGGCGGCCGGTACGGAAAGGGACGAGTCTTATCTGCTTTAACTCAGTGCCTGAATGTAAAACCGCTGCTCATACTGAAGCCAATCAAGTCCTGAATGCAGGGAAAATTTGTCTCTTATATGGGTTGACCTGAAGCTGCAAAAGCATGCTAACCATCCACAATGCGGATATAGCTGTGACCAAATGTGCTTATTCAGGCTGGCTAACTTTGAGTCCATCGACTTTTCATTCGTCATGACAATTTGTTTTTAAAATGTTCAGCATTTAATATAAACAATTCCGGAGAGATGTCTGACAACAGGCTGTTTACTTTCCTTCTGGAGTGAATTCAGATTCAAATGAGATTAAACGTGAAATGCGGAGGGAGAGACATGTTGGAAATGTTAATTGTTTTCTTTCTCCCTGCTGTCTGGGTCCTGCTGTGTTAATTAAATGCAGACTTCACTTTTTTAATGTTTGATGAGAGCTGCTTTTCCTCCCCGTGTGATATTAATCTGACAGAAGAGCAAACATTAGCAGAGAAAACTACGACAACAAATTCAGAATGATTTAAAGAGACCATTCATAGCCTTCCCAAAGGATGACTTCTGACTGGACTGAAGGCTTTTTTCAAGTTCCCTTTTTTACTGGAGTCTGAACTTATAGTTTGTTTGGCCTATTTGAGAGTAACCTGTTTCGTGAACTTGACGCAATGTGGTGCTGGTGTAGGGATGGATTTTAGTCAGACTTAAATGTGCCATAATATAAAACAACAAAAACTCTGAAATCTGAAGAAAAAGGCCTAGGATAGACTTTGCCCTGTTTCCTGAACTTTCCGTTCCCTCTAGCACAGATAAATACTCAGGTGTGACTGGTAACAAGGTTTTATTCACTATCATTGATAAATTTTGATTAAATCCCAGCA
The DNA here is from genome assembly GCF_903798145.1 of Danio aesculapii. Lineage (NCBI taxonomy): Eukaryota > Metazoa > Chordata > Actinopteri > Cypriniformes > Danionidae > Danio > Danio aesculapii. Next base: position 36,326,510 of record NC_079443.1, read on the forward strand.
GTAAATCTTTAAGTCACAGGTTAACTTTGACAAAATGACCATTCATTGCTTTCATAGGGTATTTAAAGAGAAGGATGAAATGCTCAAGCTCAACACTATGTATAATTTGGACTTCAATCTATCCTCTTAGATTTGTCTTTGAGTAATTGATGTTGTGCATTTACTCCTGAATTGACTTTTATTGTTTGATTCTGCAATTAGCATGATACACTTTCATCTGGAAAATAAATGTTAACCTTTTAATTAATTCTAGAGTTTCCCGAATTCATTGTACAGGTATGCAGTAGATTAAGTGGAGTCTGCACTACCATTATGATGTAATATGATTTTATGGATTTTCAAGGCGCATTTGACTGTAATTACTAATGTACTGTACATATAAGAGACTGTACAAAGCAGGTCACGGCAGCATGAAGACCTTGTAATCATTAAATCACTGATATTAGCAAGTTTTATGGAAATGACTAAATTCACTACTCTTTTAGTATGAGTGAGCAGGAGGCCACTGGACTACTTGGGTATTAGTTAACCCTACATCCACTGACTAACTTCAGGGTGTCGAGATAATGTCCGTAGACGAAACGCAATCCCGAGGCGAGGAACTCTAAGCGGCGTTTGGGCCCTAATGAACATACAATTTAAGAATATTGCACCCAAGACCATATCAAAATCTAAATCGTATCACTACTAAAAATGTGATCAACTAAAAACATAAATGATAAAACAAAAAACTGGAGTCAGATTAAACTCAGAGCTGAAAACAAGTATAAATAAGATGTAATAAATAACACAATTCTTTTCAGAAGTTCTAAAAAGGCTTACACGCATTTAACCTTCAACCAGTCATCAGATTCTGTCGTTGGGTTGATAGAATGGAATCTTACACTAGCTCCTCATTCTCCTCATTCACCACCCGCATGTAGCATTCACCTGGATGACACAATGACAGCCATATTGTGCCAGACCGCACACTCCACACCAGCTGATTGGTGGAGAGGAGACTGTGATGAGTGATGAAGCCAATTATGATATTGGGATGGTTAGGAGGCCATGATGGACAGAGGCCAGTGGGCAAATTTGGCCAGGATGCCTGGGTTAAACCTCTACTCTTTTTTAAAGGTCAGAACCTCGTGTAATGTCTCATCCGAAAAGATGGCGCTCACTGAGCAGTATAGAGTCTCCATCAATATAGGTTAACTCAATAATAGGTTGAGCGTCCCATGTTGGCCTCATAACACCACTTCCGGCAGCAACTTAGCTTTCTCATGTGGTCTCACAAGCAGCCCTGCTTAGCTTCAGTGGGAGATCATGTGAATATTGCAGAGAGCTAGCTGCCGGCAAGCTCTTAATTAATTTAGTTTAAGAATTCACTCAAAGGATACAAGCGAAAAGGTTTATTGTATATTTAGTGTTAAATGTCCAAGGTACTATTATATGCATACCAAATAAATTAATAAAATTCCATATTATTATGTCCTGAGCAGTAAAACATAAATAAATAAATAAATAAATAAATAAATAAATAAATACATTTATGAAAGAATATATTGTTAACTAAAACTGCATTGATTTATTGAAATACAGTTCCGTATAAACAAAATAAATCCACATTACTGTTTATGAAACCAATACTAACACCTTCCTGATAGTATTGTTAACTAAAAATACATTTAAAGCAATAAAATTTGTAAAAATTAAAATAATATTAAAATAAAGCTCAATGTTCAAGCTAAACATTATTTTTAATTGCAACAACATTATTTAACATACCTAAACGGTTGTATTTTATTACATTAAGATTTATATATACTGTAACAAATTTATTGCCCGTTAATAGTTCATTTCAGTGGTTATACTTTAAAATAAAGCCAAAATTAACCATTGGTTAATGTTTTATGGATGATAATGTTATATGGACGCAAATGTTAGCAACTGCTTGGCTGATATTAGGCTAACATTTGGCTAATATTACGAATAAAGTAAAGTGATACCAAAATAATAATACATGCTATGATAAATAACTACATACATTTTGGAAAGAAAATACCTCTAAGTGAACAAAAATAAATGTGTACTGACCCTTTAACAAACCCCGAAACACAATCTTGTGTCGCATTTCCTTCTTCTAGTGTTGAAGACAGATTGACTTAAGCTGTCTCCTCTGTAGACACACTGCTGATGTCTCACACAGTCTTCAACACTGTCAATCAGTCTGTGCCAGGAGGACTGTGCTATTTGTCAGCCCCATACAAACAGTGAGGCAAGCTCACCACGCTTGTGTAGCGCAGACACAAATAAATACATTTCTCTCTTCGCTCTTCAATCTTCTTCCTCACACCCCACTGGCGGTCTATCGCTTCAGCCCTCCTCAAAAATGAAACCTGTCACGCCGATACATTCCTTTATCCCCTTCAACTCACTTCCACGTCTGAGCAGCAAAGACCCCTCAAAGCTTTCGGCTGCCATCCTCAATCACAAACACATACATGACCAGTCTAAAGTGTGGAATGACTCCGGTTTTAATGCATTTTAGAAAAGTCCCTTATTTGAGAAAAAATACAGTCAAAAAGTTGTAGAATATTGAAACACAAAACTGTTTTAATACTTTTGATTTTAAAATAAATAATTCCTGTGATCAAAGCTGAATTTTCAACATGATTACTTCAGTTTTTAGTGTTACATGATCCTTTGGATTTTATACTTGTTATATCGAATTCCTTGTTGAATCCACTGTTCTCAGCAGGTATTGTTTTTAACCACAGGACACTTGCTTGAATTTCAATCCATTTTATCCTTGCTTCCAAAAATGGTCTCTCTAGCCACTGGCATGCTTCTTGCTGATTAAGTTCAGCTGATATTGACTCTCTTACAGTGCAGTGACCAGTATGTCCCATAGGTGGCAGTATAACAGCTGGCAAAAAACAGACCAAAAATAAATAAATAAATAAATAAATAAATAAATAAATAAATAAATAAATAAATAAATAAATAAATAAATAAATAAATAAATAAAATAGATAATTAAAATACATTTCATTCCCAAATCAAGGCTCTGACAACTGATGATGATTTGATCAATCAATTTTAAATAATTACCAGAGTTAAAACCACAACACACTAGCAGTTTGGGGTAAACGAACAAACAAAATATTATAAGAATATTAAAATTGTATTAAATGTACTTAAACTGTACAGTAGCATTCAAAGTATGGTGTAAAAAAAGAAACATAAAAAAGACTTAATGTTTTAATGCCTTCATTTTAATGCCTTAAAATTTTAAATGTTTAATTTAGAAACTACTATTCTACTATTTTATGCCAAATAAATCCAATGAATTTTAACAACATTACAACAGTCTAATAAGCGCACAACTGTTTTCATCTTTCTAGCTGCAATTGAACAATTTGTATTTCTGTTCATCCAAAGAGGCTGTGAATCACAGTTTGCACACAAATATTAAATAAATTATGTGTTTAATAAAAACTATTTAATAAGAACTATTATCAATAATTAAATGTTCTCATGTCTAACTAAAATTAAAGTTTTCATATTTATTTAAATTTTACAAATTAATATTGTGTAGAAATACTTGTGTAAAGAATATAGCTGAAGTCTGAATTATTAGCCCCCCTGAATTATTTTTTCCCCTATTTCTGTTTAACGGAGAGAAGATTTTTTCAACACATTTTTAAACATAATAGTTTTAATAACTCATTTCTAATAACTGATTTATTTTATCTTTGCCATGATGACAGTAAATAATATTTTACTAGATATTTTTCAGGACACTTCTCTACAGCTTAAAGTGACCATTAAAGGCTTAACTAGGTTAATTAGGTTAACTAGGCAGGATAGGTAACTAGACAAGTTATTGTATAAAGATGGTTTGTTCTGTAGACTATCGAAAAAAAATCACTCAAAGGGGATAATAGTTTTGACCTTAAAATGACTATTAAAAAATTAAAAACATCTTTTATTCTAGCCGAAATTAAAAAATAAGACTTTCTCTGGAAGAAAAAATACTATCAAACATACTGTGAAAATTTCCTTGCTTTGTTAAACATCATTTGGGAAATATTTAAAAAAAAGAACAAAAAAAAAAAAAAACTTAAAGGGGGCTAATAATATTGACTTTGCAATCTGTAATGCAATCTGTAAATGTTGCCAGGGCAGCTAAGAGAAAACAGAGTAAAAGTACTCATGTACTTTTAGCTACATGAGTACTAAAAGTAAAATTGAAAAATGACACTTGCTTATAAAAAATAAATTAATAAAACAACTAAAAAATAAATACACAAATGTACAAAATTAAAAATAAATTAAAATAAAACATAATTTAAAATATAATAAACACTTTTCAATATTCAATATCAGCATTTAACAACAAACATCAGTATTCTATCCATCAAAATGCTAAAACGTCAACCAGTACCCACATAAATACCTAGCAGCAAAAGCTCCACATTTGATGAATTATGCCAATAACATCAACAATTACAATTAAACCCTAAAAAACAAAAGTTGAAAAGATCTGCTCTATCTTCACATAAATAAATTGCATCTTAAAATCTATTTAAAATAGAATCCACAAACCTTTAACAATTCTACTTAATGTCAAACAAACCAAACGAATGCTTTCACAAACATTACAACAGTCTAAACGCACAACTGTTTTCATCTTTGTAGCTGTAATTGAACAGTTTGTAGAACATCAGAAAGGACGGGATGTAAACACAAGCATGGCAGTGTGTCGACACTCCCAGCAGATCCAGCGCTATGTCACACTCTCCCCCGTGCCGGGACGCTGTCAGTAAATATTAATAAGCCACTACATCAACCGAGGGTGGTCCCCTGTCACCAGATTAGCATAATCAGTGCAGTTAAAATGGCCGCCCTCCTTCCAGTGAGGGGAGGATAATGACGCTGATTGAACGCGCCCTTCTAAGAGCTGTGATATACGGCAAAGTCACCGGATACTCGCTGTCCTGCGTGTGATTTGTGGAGCAGGGACTCGTGGGGGATGAACGAGGCCTCTTGGGGATTGAATGTTATGCCAATCATCCTGGGCACTGATTGGATGAAGCGCAGACTGGCCCTGTGGCGCAGGATCAGGTTATAGGAAATGTTTGTTTTTGTTGCTGCTGATGGCCGGTTTGATTTCGGAGGGAACGGCTGGCCAATCAGAAGGGTGCGTAAGGCTAAGTGTAAAGAAAAGAGATCATCATCATGGAGAGGAGTGACACAGATTAAGTATGCAAAACCTGATTAGTTTGTTATTCCTGAAGCAATTAGGACTTTAATGAAATCTGAAAGTTCAGATTCATTTTTCCACTTACCAAACAGATAGCAGTCAGTAGCTATGTTTCCATCCACTTATTTTTATGCACATTTTGGATATGCAAATTAAAAAAAAGGGTTGATGAGAAGCGAATCAGTTATGTAAATGCACTTAAATAACGTATACTAAGTAGGATAAACTTTTTATTCGATAAGAAAAGATGTGTATAAATTACGATGGAAACACTTTAACCGAACAAATTCCAGTACGCGCATTAAAAAAAGTCATGTGATTTTGTTATAAGAGATCATGTGATGATAAAAATACATGTGAATGGACAAACCAGCAGGCTGAGTACATTGCAAAACATCTGAAATATTGTTTTTATCATTCTAAAACGCCATAACCATTCCAGTATTAGTGTTATTACATTAATAATTACCTCCAGTCAAGAGCGTCCCTGTGTCTCACACCTTCAAATGCCACCATGTGTTCATTGAGTTCAAGATTCATGCAGCTTCTCCTACCACAGCAATTTCCATTTTTACTTTTGATATTTGGTGCCAGTTTATCAGGAGATGAGGACTATGTTCTTATTTACTCATTGGATGCAAGTGGTGCTTTATTAGCACGTCTTCTATCCAAAATTCCAGTTTTGTGCATAAATTTCATTCACATCTTTGAATGGAAACATAGCTAGTCACAGACTAAACTACACTCTCAGAAATAAAGGTACGAAAGCTGTCACTGGGGTGGTACCTTTTTAAAAGGTACACATTTGTATATAAAGGGTCCTTATTAATACCTCATATTAGTACCTAAAAAGTACAAAAATGTACCTCTTGAATTTTTTAGAACTAATTTGATGTACCAGTATGAAGGTTTTTTTTTTTTTTTTTGAATCTTTGATGTACCAATGTAAACTCTTTAAGTACAAATGTGCACCTTTTGAAAAGGTACCACTCCAGTAACAGTTCTTGTACATTTATTTCAGAGAGTGTGTGTAAAATAGCTAAAGACTATATGACTTATAGGATATGATGTCACACTCCACAGGTTTTATTTATATTTAGTAAAAATGCTGAGTTTCACACAATCAATATATGTTACAACAGCATAAAGAAATGTATTAGTTTTTACCAAGTTAAGTGACTAAACATAAAACAATTAAGTTGTCACAAACTGTGTTGTTTCAGCTCATTTTAAACAAGTAGTTTAAACAAACAACAAACATAATTTTTTGAATATGTAATAGTTTAGATTTGAAACATTTGTGATTGTAAAGAAATTAATTTCAAGCCTTCACACTTAAATATTGCTTGATAATAATTGCCGGTTTGGCATGCTGTTCCGGGAGAGAACCCTAAGCTCAGTGATAATTGAGCCCAGGGCTCCCGCCTGGTCATTTAGCATGAAAGAGGGGTCCAAGAAGGAGGAAAAAGGAAGATAAAAAAACAAACAAAGATAAAGGTGCGGTCACACTTGACTTTTCTTCCCATAGACTTCCATTCATACGCACGCGAATACGTCAGACCGGAAACGCGGGGTCATGCGTTAAGTTTCGCAGGTTGCTGCGGTGCAAAGTTCAAGCTTGGTGAACTCTGACCTGCTAAATCGCATCACTTGACTGCACGAGACCAATTGAGGATCAAAACATGACCTCTCTGGACAGAAATTTAAAACATGGAGCTATCGCTCGCTTTTTTAATGTCTAATCATCTTGTTTAATCCCGCCCCTTTTCGCAGCGCCACACGACAGAATTTCGCACACACAAAGCCCGGTGTGACCGTAGCTTTAGGGAAGCAAGGTGAAAATGGGCTGTATATTGTAGGCTTGGATTCATGTGATTGGTTTATCGATGAATGCAGATGAGAGACCAGCCGCGATAATTCATATCACGTGCACCTCTTGAAATTAGTTTATAAAACTTCACATTATTTTCAACAAGAACACAATGTTGTTCTTATCTTTCTAATTCACCAAAAAAATTCTACAGAAAATATTTATCCACGAAAATATTGATGACAAAGAGAAATGACTACAAATATTTGAATATTATTTATGTACTTTAAATAGTTCATTAGATTGAAATATAGCAATATTGTAATAATATAACATGGATTTTTCGGATAAAGTGAAAGTTTACTAACTTTTTACTCTCTGTCAAATAATTATAAATATTTATGAGTTTTTTTCTGCTGAACATTGAAAAATATGCACTCACTGGCCACGTTATTAGGTACACCTGTCCAACTGCTCGTTAACGCCAATTTCTAATCAGCCAATCACATGGCAGCAACTCAATGTATTTAAGCATGTAGACATAGTTAAAACGAACTGCTGCAGTTCAAATCGAGCATCAGAACAGGAAAAAAAGGTGGTTTAAGTGACTTTGAACGTGGCATGGTTGTTGGTGCCAGATGGGCTGGTCTAAGTATTTCAGAACCTTTTATTTGAATAAAAGTTTTTTTTTATTGTAATAAATAAAAATTTTGGGATATTTTCTTGGCACACTTTGGGCCCGTTAGTTGCAATTGAGTATCGTGTCAATGCTACAGCCTACCTGAGTATTGTTGCTGACCATGTTCCTCCCTTTATGATCACAGTGTACCCATCTTCTGATGGCTACTTCCAGCAGGATAACACACTATATCAAAGCGTGATTCATCTCAGACTGGTTTCTTGAACATGACAATGAGTTCGCTGTACTCAAATGGCCTCCACAGTGACGAAATCTCAATCCAATAGAGCACCTTTGGGATGTGGTGGAACGATAGATTTGCATCATGATTGTACAGCCAACAAATCTGCAGTAACTGCATGATGCTATCATGTCAATATGGACCAAAATCTCTGAGGAATATTTTCAGTACCTTGTTGAATCTATGCCACGATGGATTAAGGCAGTTCTGATATCAAAAGTGTGGTCCAACCTGGTACTAGTAAGGTGTACCTAATAAAGTGGCCGGTGAGTGTACAGTATTGTATGTTGAAGAAGGTTGATAACTACTAACCATTACTTTCATAGTAGGAAGAAAATATGCAAGTAAATCTCTGAGGTTTTGCATTTTTTCTTTTGTGTTGACAATGAAGACTTAAATGAGAATGAAACAAGCAGAGGTTAAGCAAAGGATCACTGAATTTTAACTTTAACTATCCCTTTGTTAAAAAACATCCTTTGCAATACACCTTTGTGATGTACAGTAGAAATTAAAAAGGCCTTTCAGACTGACAGAAATTAGGCATTTTCTCTGACATGAGCTGACAAAGTTCTAAACATGCTGTTATTTATGCAGCTACAACCAATGAAATTAGGGCCATAAAGAGGAATGAAAACGAAACAAGAAAACATGTTTACTTTTATCTCTGATTATCTAACCCTGCTGAATATCCACCATACTGGCAGAAGTTCAACTGCACACCACACAGAGCTTCACAAGCCCATTTAGATGCAGAGTATAACAGAAGAAAGCCTCGTATTACTAGTCTGAAGCAGCAGGGGGGTGTTAAGATCTGATTACAGCATTCACATGCAGGGCTCTCTTACTGGAAAACAGGTCAAATGCTGAGAGCAGGATTTGGAGCTTGCTTTTCTGGTATTTGCACCAGGATTAGAAACCAGAGTATGAGTAGTCAAAACAGATGATAATTTGGAAAACATATTAATAAGAATGACTCAAGAAATATTCAATGAACGCGCTCAGATCACAAATTAAAAAAAAATGATTAAAGTAGCTCATGTTTAACTACATTTTATAAAGTTAGCTATAATAAAAAAATCTCTCAATGTTGTTCTTGTTATCCAAAGCACAAGAACACCAAACTGTGAGCAATGTGCTGTGGCGCAATTATGCTTGCTAGCTAAAGCTGTTATTAGATATTTTGACTTGATCTTTTAACCCTAAAATAATTTGAATGCTACAGCACTGGCACAAAACATGTTTTGAAAGCAAGATGTCATGGGTTACTGATGTTTTTTTAACAGTGGGATAATGTGTGATTTTCAGTAAATGGGACACAGTGGGTCTTACTAACAGATTTTACTCATTATCTACTCTCACAGAAAGACAGCCATAATGCTAGTATTTTAAAAATGATAGAGCGAACAAAAAACAAAAACAACAACAGCAGAATGACATGTACAACAGAACAATAGAAAGATTGATAGATAAAATAATAGATAGATAGAATGATGAAACAATAGATAAATGGATGGATGGATGGATGGATGGGTGGATGGACTGTTGGAGGATGGATTGGGTAGGTAGGTAGATAGATAGAACAATATATAGAACATAACAATAATGGATGGATGGATGGATGGATGGATGGATGGATGGATGGATATAACCAGATTTACTGTAACTGTAGATAGAGCAATAGATATAATTATAGAACAGTAGAACAAACGATAGAACAATAGATAAGATAGAAGGTTAGAATTATAGACAGACAAAGAGATAGAGACAGACAAACAGATGGATGGATGGGCAGATGGACGAATGGATGGATGAATAGAAAGAAAGACTGATATACATAACTGTAGATAGTTCTGAAGATAGAATGATAGAACAATAGACAGAATATTAGAACAATAGATGTATGGATGGATGGACAAACTTATATAGACTGATATTTATATATATACTAGCTATAACTGTAGATAGAATAGAGTGATAAAACAACATATAGATAGAATTTTAAAATGAGAGAACGATCGAAACAGAGAGATGTACGGATGGATGGACAGACAGATAGACAGACAGATGGAAGGAGATAGATAGATAGATAGATAGATAGATAGATAGATAGATAGATAGATAGATAGATAGATAGATAGATAGATAGATAGATAGATAGATAGATAGATAGATAGATAGATAGATAGATAGATAGATAGATAGATAGATGATTGAAAAACCTTTGTATCATTTTTCAGGACATCTCAGAGCTGATCTCAGGAGAATCATGTCAATGTGAGCGTGATATGAAATAGAATATATTCCGTTATCTTAGAGGCATAATTACCCTCTCTGAGCACTCGGGATAGCAGTGACCCCCGCCATATGGAAAACACAAACTCATCTTCGACACTTTATTGTCTGTGCTCCGGGGGCTGCATGCCTTTCCATAAAGGAAGAACGCAATTTCTCCTGCTGAAAACACCTGCCCAGCAACAGCAGCACAGTAAAACGGACATGCACGTCTCCAGCTTATTATAGAACGCTGAAATATTCTGGTATTTATAGTTGATGGAGCTTCCTCTTTAATTTTTTTCCCTCTCCATTTTTTTTCACTTTAAGAGGACCAACCAGTGAGACTGTTGAAGTAGATGTTGCTCACTCTTTCCTCATAATCTTGAGGATTTCATATAATCCGCAGCTCATCACTGCCGACAGCTGAGTGGCTGTGTGCATTAAAATACCGTCTCTGTCCTGATTCTGCTTTTACTGGTTCCATCAAAATCTTTACAGCGCTGTTTTCCTAGCTGCGAGTTAACTAGGCAGAAAATAGGAAAGACCAAACAAACAAAGCACGGTATGCCGCCAATCAAACCGCATGATCAAACAGGATGCGTGTACGGCTGCATCTCTGCGAGAAACGCAGGGATTTGGTGTCCCAGAAAATCGTAATGAAGTGCCGGGGTTGTCAGGAGACTACACTCAACAGCTGCCGCTTTTGTTATGATCCAGCAAATCGGAGAAGCATAAGCATATTCAATTATATCATTCTTAATACAAGACGCAATTAAGTGGCATTACATTCGCACGATGTTCCGAAATGATTGAGAAAACAAACCTTTATAAGTATAAAGTCAAGTTGCAATTAAACCACATACAGGTAATTTAAGCACAATATTGCAACTGTATATTAGGAAGAAACTTCAAGGGAAGTTTTAGCGAATAACATGAGTAAACATTTCAGAGTTGTAACTTAATTTAATATACTGTATATTAGATGCACTGTACAGTATGTGTGATGTATAACAGATATATATTTTGGTTTAAATGCTCAGACTGACAGATTAACATTACGCTCACAAATGGAAGATCACAGCTCACCCACAAGGATCACATTGCTTTACCCACAAGGATCATATCATTTATTCTTATCATGCTTACTATGCAAGATTTTTCTTCCTTCAAACAATAAATAAATAAATAAATAAATAAATAAATAAATAAATAAATAAATAAAACCAAAATATAAACCAAATATAAATAAATTAATGAATAGACAGACAGACAGACAGACAGACAGACAGACAGACAGATAGATAGATAGATAGATAGATAGATAGATAGATAGACAGACAGCTAGATAGATAGATAGATAAATAGATATATGCTGTCCACTGTGTCTATATATATATATATATATATATATATATATATATATATATATATATATATATATATATATATATATATATATATATATATATATATATATATATATATATATATATATATATATATATATATATATAAATTCCAGTACTTTTCCAGTAAATTAACCAAAATATCTACATTTGGTAGAGGTTGATATTTTAGAAATTATGGGATCTGTTAAAAAATGCATTGAGTGTGTTAACTAATGACATTAGGAGTTAAGAAATGCAATCAAATGTTTTTTTCTTGGTGGGGCAGCTAAAGGGTTAAACATTTTTTAAAGTGTTTTTAGGACTTTCTCCAGAAGGAAAAAAAAAAAAAAGAAAATACTGTGAAAATTTCCTTAATCCTTTAAATATCACTTGAGAAATAATTGAAAAATAATAAATATTACACAGGAGGCTAATAATTTTGCCCTCAACTGTATATAAATCTGGCTTACAAAATGTAAAAGTGCCCTAAAATCTATTTACAGTGTGAACCATGTACTGTAAAATGACTGAGAAAACAAAGGGTATAAAAATCACACTGAGTCAAAACCAAGGTGTGACAAATGTTCTCATGTTATTGCATCAATACACACTTTACCTCCATTGCAATAAAACTCTGCAATGGCACTCAGTTGAAGACTCGCTAGACGTTATTACTGTCACCCCTGCGTAAGTGTCTCTTACTGTGCTAAAGAACTACTTGACAAAGTTATACGTCGTACTGTTCCTGTCCTCCTGACATTCACCCATCAGTGTAACAGAATGTCTGTTTAACCCATAGGTAACCCGATGTGGTGCTGAATAACTGAAGAGCTCCACCACCCTAAATGGACTTTGAAGCCGTAAATGGATGCTTGGCTTGCTGGTAGCGTGTGTGGTTTTTTGGGCCAGTGTTCAGGACAAATGGTCAATCCATCAGGCTAATAGAGAGAGAGGAGAGTGAAGGAGAGAGGCTGTGAGTCTCTGACGGCCATCCGAAACGCTGATGCACAGCGACGAGTGACGCGCGAGGCCACATTCATCCATCTTACTTCCTCACAGGCCATGAAAAAATAAAAAGAGCTCTCTACATAATTTTCTGTCATGAGGATTCAGAGCCCCAGTATGAGGCACTAAATTAAAGTGATGCATACAGTAGAAATCATAATAAAAGAGGGAAAAAAAAACTACTAGCGTCGAGGTTAACCCATTACAAGTGACCCACATCACATATAATAATTGGATTTTTTTTTTAAAGTTTGCTTTAATCATTAACATTATCAATTATATCATCAATCAATTTCTTTGAAACACTGACTTTGTTTTGTCTTCTGCCCTCTGCTGGATTGTTCATGGCTTTTATGCAATTATGATAGAAAACATTGCTGAATACAAAACAACAATACATTGTAACCTGGTAGTCAGCACTCACTTATGGGGATTTACACCTACCTAAATTTAAATAGTAACATTTCTTGAATAGCAACCGTGCCCAGTGTTTAGTCCCTATCAGTTTAAATAGTATCAGTCCCCAGTGTTTAGTCCCTAACAGTTTAAATAGTAACAGTCCCCAGTGAGCTACAAAAAAAAGTAGGTATCTTTGGAAATAAGACACTTTGGGCCCTATTATACACCCCGCGCAATAAGGCACAAGACATGTTTGGCACGATTTGTTGCTATTTTCAGACCAGTGCAACCCTAATTTTCAAGTTCTGCGCCACGTTGTTTAAATAGTAAATCCATTTGAGCCACTTTGTGGACTCATGGGTGTTCCAGTCTAAAAAGGAGGTGTGTTAAGGTGCATTGTTGGTGTGTTGCTATTTTGAGGAACTGAAATAGACCATGCCATTGACCATCTAAAAGCAAGTCCAGCACAGAGCGCTTCAGTTATGCACCTAAGCAGGTCCAAACGCATACACATTGCTTAATACACACAGGATTTCCAGCAATACACTAATATCTTTACATATTAAAAAATTATGGCGGTTCATTCCGCTGTGGCGACCCCTGATAAATAAGAGACTACGCCGAAGGAAAATTAATGAATGAGAAGTAGCAGTAGTACCTGTACCTTACAACTCTACAACCTTACATATAGTACTACCTGCACATGCATTTGCAGTATATGTCATGTGCCCTTCCAAATTCTGCCTACATTTTTGATCTCATGTTGTCTTTCATGTTTATGTATACTTATTGTGGTTATTAAAGGTTTAAATGTATGAATTATTATTATTATTATTATTATTATTATTATTCATTCATTCATTCATTTTCTTTTTGGCTTAGTCCCTTTATTAATATGGGGTCGCCACAGCGGAATAAACCGCCAACTTATCCAGCACATGTTTTATGCAGCGAATGCCCTTCCAGCCGCAACGCATCTCTGGGAAACATCCACACACACTCATTCACGTAACGCATGTAATGCATGTCTTTGGACTGTGGGGGAAACCGGAGCCCCCAGAGGAAACCCACGCGAACGCAGGGAGAATATGCAAACTCCACACAGAAACGCCAACTGACTCAGCCGAGGCTCAAACCAGCGACCTTCTTGCTGTGAGGCGACAGCACTACCTACTGCGCCACTGCATCGCCCCTATTATTATTATTATTATTATTATTATTATTATTATTATTATTATTATTATTATTATTATTATTATTAGTTGTAGTAGTGCAGGTAGTAAAAGTAGTAGTAATTTATTAATATATTCCACCTCAATTTCATGATTTTTTCATATAGTCTTTAAAGCATATAATAGGTTCATACCACAACCACCCACCCACCCACCTACCCACACGTATGCACGCACGCACGCACGCACGCACACACACACAAAAAAGAGAAAATGTCTTTTGGCTGTTCTGCAGATCACCAATAACAAATGAGTATCAGAACTGGAAGAGAGAAAGAGAGAAAGCATCAGAGCCACCAGCAGCACTGAGATACCGTGACAGTTTCATTTCTCTGTTTTATTAACCGCTCCAGCCTCCCTCCGTCAGACGGATATTAGCAGTAAAAACCTACGTTATCTCCAGCACGACACCTCCTCTTTTATTTACCATCTCTCAGTCCGCTGCGTCTCAGGGGAGCGAGGCTGAGCGGAGGGCCAGGTCCGCTGTGAATCATGAGGGAGACAGGCAGATCTCACTTTTGACACCCGTATCAGCCCATCAGTCGCCCAAAAGCAGAGAAAGATGCACTGAAACAAAGCATGAGTGAGTCACCCGGAGATTCTGTAGCTCCTCACACCATCAGGTACGGCTTTCTGCGAGAAAATCTATTTATAAAATGACCCATGGGACTTTGAATTGCTCTCTGAAGCTCTCTGGAACAGGTGTGGTGCTTTAATAAAGGGAGTGGGTGCAGCCTTGGATCAGACGGATCTGAATTACTGATGCATGAAAGTGTACGGTGGTGGGAACAGACTATGTGTCAGGTGAAGAGATGAGTGTGAGAGAAACATGTTGATCAATGGTTGAAATGGCAAGTCGAAAGGAGGTTGATCAATACGATGGTTTAATGGATTAATTGGTGCAGAGAAGTGCCAGAAAAAACAAAAAGAGAAAGTACCATTATGTAGGCTTATTCAGTGCATGTTCTCATTATATAGGGTCATGAAACTGTGAATACATTCATAGCTTAAGTTCTGATTCTGTTGTTGATATTTAAATGATTTATATGTGTTAAAAGTCCTGTGAAGTGCTTTGAAATTCACATTTTTATTCCATGTTTGAGGTAATCTCAAATGAAATTATGAAGAGAGAGTGGAGCATAGAATAGTTCCTCCCCTTTAACAAAAACAGCCAATATTGTTGTTTTTATCACAGCTCTGTCAGTCAGAGTTGTTGAAATCAATCACATCAAATGAAAAGCAAATGAGAAGCGTCTTGAAGGGGGCAGGACATGTCAGATGCTAGAGAGCATTTAATTGGTCAAGATTTGATGAGAAAATGAAGTATGAGGTGACGTGAAAAAAAAAAAAACGCTTTCAAGAGTTCACCCTTTGCTGATGATCGATAATAAATCGTATTTGGCATGCTATCCCGGGAAAGAGCCCTGAGCTCAGAAGATCCGCGAGCATGGGGTTCCCTCCCGATAGAATGGTAAGAGCGAAATTTGAGCTCGGGTAGATCTTGAGAACTTCCTCTTGTAAAAGGCAAATTATGAATTACCATGGAAATATGATGCTGGCTCGTCTACAGTGCCAATTTGGTTTGGTCAATTCACCTATGTTGCATGTCTTTGGACTGTGGGAGGAAATCGGAAAACCCAAAACATTTAAACTCCGCACAGAAACGTTGGCTGGCCCGGTAAAGACTTGAACCAGTGACATTCTTGCTGTGAGGCAAAAGTGCTAACCACTGGGCCGCCATCCTGCCCTGTCTAGAAAGGGAGGAGGACTAGGGGTGGAAGAGGGGATTCTTCAAAATGAAGATACTGAGGTAAGAATTTCTGGTTATTTGAGTTAGAAATTGTATGATTGGTGGATCGTGTATTAGCTAATGCTGGACCAGCCATGTTCAATCATAAGCACGCGCTCCTCTCGAAATTAGTTTATAAATGAAGCACACTTACTGTAGGAGGACGTGTCAAACTGCAAGCTTTAGATGTTTATATTAGTTTCATTTTTTTTAAAGGTGAATTTTGTCACTGTTTTGGACACACTAGCTTATAAATATCCTTAAAACGAATAGACTGAAAAATATCTTTTATTTCATGGGGCTTTTAACAAAGTGTGATTTGTTATTTTTGTTTGTTGTTTTTCATAATAACAGTACCAATGTATTTAGATTTAGATGTAATACACTGTATATGCATGTATAAATATGTGGAAAGAAATCTTATTTACTTATTCTCAAGTGGTTCCAAAGCCTTATGAGTTTCTTTTTTACACTAAATAGTGTGAGAGTAAAACACTAAAGAAGGTATTTGGAGAAAAAAGCTGAAAACATGTAACTATAGACATCCATAGTAGAAAAAAAAGAGAAATACTATGAAAGTCCATAGTCAGGCGTTCTGCTTTCTTCAAAATATCTTCAACAGAAAGTTGAACAAAATGTGTTCAACAGAACAAAGAAACTCAGAAAAGTACTGAAATAAATAAAGACAGAGATAATGATGAATTTTATTGCCAATGACAGTTGTTAATATCGATATCAAGTTCAGCACTATTCCCAATTAAGATTGAAGTTGTTAAGCCAAATGTGGAAAGAAAATTCATGTTCAAAGGTTTTGTGAATTATGAAAATTTGAGTAAATTAATATAAATGTATACTTTATATTAAAATTGTTTTAAACTTAATCCACAGTAAAAACACAGCTAATCACAGTTAAATACTTTCACAAATCATTTGCTAATTCAGGGCTCAAGATAGATTTGTTATTATTTTTATGGTAATTGATTCATATTTAAGGATTCTATGTTGAATGAAAGTAGCTCTGAAGAAGTGTATTTATATGCAATATAACAACTTAAAGGGATAGTTCACCCAAAAATGTAATTTTACACACTATTTACTCACTCTTAATTGGTTCTAAACCTTTATGAGTTTCTTCCTTCAGTTGTGTATGTATTTTGAAGATAGCTGAAAACCATTTATTTCCATAAAAGGAAAAACAAATACTATATGGAGATCATTGTTTAGAGATTTACAGTTTTCTTCAAAATATCTTGTTTTGTGTCTAACGGAAAAAAGAAACACATAAAGGTTTGAAACAAATAAAGGGTGAGTAAATGATGACAATTTTCATTTTTGGGTTAACCTAACCCTGTTAAGCTTACTACTACAGAACAAATTGACAACCTGCTCATCTTCACACCACTAGACATGTTTACCTCTCGCATATATAACGCGCAGTCAGACACAGTTCCACTAATGTAAAAATACACCCCCTGTGGTTCTGCCACAACATTCCCCAAACGTTCAGCAAACATGTAGGTAAAGCTGTAGAAATAAGCCAGCTGTGACAGAACATTAATACAATGCCTGGCAGGGGGATATAAAGTGCTGTGAGAGAGTAATGTTGATAAGACCTCATGTTTATGGCATAATTACACCCCATAGTGTCCCTGGTTAATAATTATGAGCTGTGAAACCAACTATTCTCACCAATGTGTAATTAATAATGACAACAGACTCATTCCCTGTGGCAACCCATGTCCCTCTTCATCACTCTGAATTATGTGCCACGGCCTGTGGGAGATTGTTTATGGAAAGCAAAAATCTAAAACATACATGAATCAAACAGGCGGGACATCGAGAGGAAATGGGGGAAATGTGTATGAGCTATAAGGGTGACTGAAAGAAAGATTTTTTTTTAAATCCTGAAAACTTGCTTTCTCCAAACCTTCTTCCAAAGTTTCTACAGAAGATTTCTAATGTCATCTCTTCTAAAAGAAGTTTTGTCAGCAGTGCCATAAAAGAGTCATTTTGGTTCCCCAAAGAACTTAAAAGAGCTACTTATTTCTTTGTGTGAATATAACCATGGATGTTAAAGGTTTTTTATGGAATCATTGATCTCAATATATAGTAGTTACTTTTAAAGGTGTACACTGTAAAAATATCCGCAAATGGACAGTTTTTCGTATTTTGTGATTCATGTTTTTTAAAGCTTTTAAATTAATTGCATTATGAGACTTTGATTTTTCCTTCAAAGATGTTTGACTTTGAAAAGTTAGAAAAAATGGTCTTTTATTCACTTTTTTTTAATAGTTTGAAATGATATATTGCCTGCATTGGTGT